>NC_063052.1:21252967-21552967 GCF_018812025.1 Megalobrama amblycephala | reverse complement strand
AATATTTGAAATTCCCTTGAGTCACAACGTATGACAGAGAGATCAAGATATAAAAGCAAAGAAAGACAAAGATGGTAATTTTCATTATTACCGTGCATGCTTCTTTCTGTCATTACAGTCTTGGAGAATGAATAACGATGATGATATTCCAAACTGCAGTTCCACAGCATTCCTGCCATCAGAAAAGACATTAAATATTGATAAATATCTGTATGTGAAGATTTACATGATAGGGGCTTGGCTGCAAGTTTTTTTTTTTTTTTTTTTTTTTTACACAAAACATTTGTCATCCATAACCATGACTTGAACACTGAGGGGGACCAATTTTTTATAAATCATAAATAAACAGAACAGTGAAGGAAATTCTAGGCCTAATTCTATTTGAGAAATAATCGTTTTGATCTATTTTCAAATAATATTTGCACTAAAAATATGCACACATGTAACGTTACTTAATATGCCGCAAGCGTAAAACATTTCTGGTCTTGTCACACTCTGTTAGGAATTACATTAATCACGTTTTCAATTCAAAACGGCCATATTTGAGAAAAAAAGTCAAGTCGTTTGCATCACTGGAAGTTACCGTCGGTCGTTCAACATTTCTATTGTGAAACAGTTGACATGTATCGAAATGTTTCGCTATTTACGTCTTACCTCGCTCATTTTCAATTGTACACTGACTTCTGTGAACAGTAAACCCCGCCTACTTTGATTTGATTGGCCATCTCAATCATTTTGACATTGATGAGCATTGTAGACTGCTTAGGCAGCCCAGACTAATATCAAAGTCCATTTAAAGGTACTCTATGTAAGTTTTTGAGCGTACTAAAGCATAAAAACACCAACATGTTTGCAGATATTTATTAAACATGCTGAGTTCACATACTCGTTTCTCTGAAAACCATTGTTACAGCCAGTTATTTTACTTTGAAATTTGCGTTCCGTGTCGGAATTTATGTTTTTGTTTTGGTCTGTGCAAGAATGCACGTTGACAATTTACCCAATAGTATTTCGCCACCCCGGGTTGCCAGTTGGCAGAAAACACATGAAGCAAATTGCAGCCATGGAAACCAGAGATCGCAGATTCTACCCGACCTAAAAAGCCTCAGCCTCTATCTAAAAATCTCTATGAAAGGGAGCATATTAAAACACGATATCAACTCATCATAAATCAACTAATTATCTTACAGTGTGTAAGTCTCGTCGCCTTCCAATGTCAATTGAGCTCGCTCCTGTTGCGTGTCTTCAAACTGGCGACCCGCGAGAGCATGAGTCTCAGGAGGAGGGGGCGGGGCGAACAATATTTTGAATTTGGACTGCAGTGCCCATTTCAACCACAAGCTGTCATTCTTACATAGAGCACCTTTAAGACAAGTCATTTCACTCGGCGGCCATCTTTGAAATGCCTCAAGTGCAGCTCCTATCTCTTTGAATGGGGAAACATCAAATTCTCCAAAGCCGTTTGCCAAGCTTTCGATTAAATTTCATATTTGAATTCCCCAATGAAATCTGACAACAACTGTCTCATACAATTTGTTTCTAAACGCACGAATCATGACGGTGTTTTTCATGGTGGATCAACCTAATGCGCACGCGCAGTCCTAAATGCTCGTCTCTTGTGCCTCATTTCGGAGGCGCGCGTCTGACTGTTTCTATAGAAACCGGAGCTTCTAACGGCCGCTGCAGTGACGCGATGACTTTACCAATTGGCGACTGGCTCTTATTTAGAAGGCGGGACTTATTCCGCCATATTGCGCGATGCACTTTCTCCCATTCATAATAATACAAGTGACACGTCTTGTGTTATTCTATAGTCTAAAATGTAACTGTTAAACTTTACAACATACAGAGCAGTGCAAGAATTTCAGGACAGTTTGGCCATTTCTGATTATTTGGGGGGAATTGTCCCGCTTATTGTATATGGTGGCACTGGTTCCTTATAGTTACTACTGCTACCATGGTTACTACTGCTATCTATGTTCATCAACAGTGGATGTTCAATGCAGCAGGATATTATCAGCATACACTATCAGGTAACATTTCCATTGTATATAAGTGCTCCTCAACTAATGTAGAGAGGCATAATCGGCAAGCTGAAATGTGAACGGAGGTCCACGTGTTGATGAAAAAGACTTTAGGTTAAGAGCCACACTTATAGTGAATTAATAAAACATGTCTATATGCCACACAAACACTATCCATTCTTACACTGAACAATACAAGCAAATTAATTCAGACTATGAATGGAAGAAAGAATGCAGATGACACTACCAATAAAAAATCTTGGCTAAAACACTGCAAAAATAAGAAAAATACCAAAGGAATATCTGTAATTCAATTCTATTTATTTGCAAAGCACATTTCACAATGCATACAGAATGCATTCAAAGCAGCTTTACAAAGAATAGCCCCACAGTGAGCAAGCTAAAGGTCACAGTGACAAGGAAAAATTCTTTAAGGTGTTCAAGATGTATGTAGAGAAAAGGCAATGTACAGAAGAGGAATTTGGAGCATTTTCATACATTGAAAATATACCAAACTCATTAAAAGACGATTGAAAAGAATCAATGTGATGAGTGATGTTATGTGTTGAAAGGTTATGACCCGTTTTAACATACTAAAGAATATTTTTATGAAATTCATGTGAAAGAATAAAGCTATTGCATTATACCTATTATAACTACATCTATAAACCAGAATATTCTATTAATTAATTTGAACAGTTTCATGTTGAACAGCAATTTCTCCTTTCAGTTCTTTGAGCCTCAAGTAACTGCATTATGGTACTTTTATGTACATTATAGTACTAAATACCATATTGATGTATTATGCTATTTAGATGGTAATCCAAAGTACTTCAACATTTCTATGACATTTGAAGTATGAAAATTACAAGAATCCATTTTAAGGTTAAATATGACACTGGACCACAAAACCAGCCATAAGTTGCACGGGTATATCTGTAGCAATAGCCAACAATGCATTCTATGGATCGAAAATTATTATTTTTATGCCAAAATTCGTTAGGATATTAAGTAAAGATCATGTTCCATGAAGGTATTTTGTAAATTTCCTACCGTAAATATATCAAAAAATAAGAAAAATGAGTAGATATTCATTGAAAAGGACTTCATTTGGACAACTTTAAAGGAGATTTTCTCAATATTTAGATTTTTTTTGCACCCTCAGATTCCGGATTTTCAAATAGTTCTATCCTAACTAACCATACATCAATGGAAAGCTTATTTATTCAGAATTTCAAAAAAACTGACCCTCCAGGGTCACAAATACTGTACATTGTAAAAAATAAATAAATAAATACATTAAAAAAAAAAAAATTTAAGTTATAAATAAAGATTATTGGAGTATGTTTTACAAGAAAATACTATTTCAGTCTTTTTTCTTTAAACTTTTGTGTTTAATTCAATCTGTTACTGCTATTTCTTTGTGAAATTTACTAGCAATTTCAGAGTGAAAACAGTTTCTATACCATTTTTTTCCCTGTACTGCAACTATTATAACTGCATCTATCAACCTGAATATTATATTCATTAATTTATTAAACAATAAAATAAAAAATAAATAAAAAATGAAATCTAAAGTAACATTTTACTTCAGGTTTCTTCTGATATTTCACTTAAAGAAATGTCCCTGACACATGCACATAAACACTCTCAAAACCCCATTCTATTTCTATAATACACACAAATGACACAAAGAAAACCTCCTTTCAATAACACTGAGCATTTTTCTTATAAAAGATGCTCTTCAGAGGTTTTCAAAGGACTGCAGCTTTAATTGTGTCACCAGTCAGGTCCTCCTCAAATCTTTCCTTCAAGACAGTGATCAATATCTCCAGTCTACATCATTACACAGTCTGATGGAGGGTCCTGCTGCAAGTGTGTTTTCAAATCCTTTCTAAATAGTGCTGATTTTTGAGTGAAAAAGTATGTTTAAGGACGACTGTAAATACTAATAAAAATCTTTCATGATTGTATTTGTATTTGAGCGTAAGTGACGCACTAAAGTAGTGAGTGGTTTATTGCGTGAGTCTGTTTGAGTGTGTGTTCGCAGGCAGTGGACTGAGCAGTCTGTGTGTCCTTGTGTTTGCACAATGCGGCAGAGGGCGGAGAACTAAATCAATAAGAAACAAATGAATTCAGATCAATATTGAGTCGAGTGATGGATAAAAGGGGATGAAGGAGAGAAAGACTGACAGAGGGAGAGAGAAAACGAGAGAGAGGGGAAAACATACAAAGAGCATCTTAGACTTACTAATGCACTTGAACCTTCAGAGTAGAATTTTTTTGGTACTACGAGTTTTATTCATTTTAAAAGTTTGCTTTATTTATGGGCTGAAAGATTTCATATAAATGGCAACCTAAATTTGTAATTTTGGTAATACTAATGCTCCAAATGTTGGTAAAGGAGGTGCCAAGATCTGTGCTTATTTTCTTTGGTCTCACCCTTAAAAGAATTCACCATGGTAACCATATTTTCCATAAAATTCCCTAGTAACTACAGTCATCATTAGTACTATAAAGCATATTCATAAAAAAAATAAAAAAACAAGTACTGTGGCAGTGCCATGTGATCAGATGATAATATCATGGTACTTTGATCTAACAGTACAGAATTGTCAATATTTTCCTATTCATATTCAAATACTATGGCATTTAGGGTGTGTTCACACTTGTAGATCGGTTCTCTTGGTTCTTTTGGTCTGGACCAAAAAAGAAAATGATAGTGCCAAAAATTTAGCCCTAACCCTAAACCCAACTCAACCCAACTCAACCCAACCCAACCCAACCCAACCCAACCCAACCCATAAGTTATCAATAAAATCAGAGGGAATTTATAGGTGAATAACACTTATCTAGAAGCACCTAACCTTGAGTGCAAACCTAAATTTGAAATCAACTGTAAACTTGTCCCTCAAATCTGATTGGTTGATTGGAATGTTGTTCCAGGATCAACAAAGATGTTGATCCAGCATGTTGCACTTGGTGAAATCACATTCACCATGTGGGTCCATATGATGGTATTTTTATCAACTAAAAAGTCTAGAAGAGTTCATAAAATGTGTTAAAGAAAGTAAAAAAAAAAAAAAAAAAAGTCAAAACAGCACCAGGAATTTCTCTATTACACACAAATGAAGGAGACGGCCATTCTGACGCCTGTACTGAATTGCCATTGGCAATGCAACTCCTATGACGAGTAAAAACAGGTATGCTTAAGCATTCTGTCCTATGTTAGTTTCGATGTATTTGGTCCGTGTTGTGTTCATATTTTAGTCGACCCACACCAGAGTTTGTTTGGAAGTGGACCTAGACCCACCTTTTGAGGGGTCTCGGTCCACTTATTTGGTGCACACCAATGTCAGGTGGCAGCGTTTACACTTATTTAAAGTGCTCGGCTAAGGTATACACTTTTATTGATACAGTTAATGATACAGTTCCCACACATGCACTGCAATAATTTAGAAATGTACAAATCGGTTTGTTGATGGACATACATTTGCGTTAATGCTGATGGTGTGGAATTACAGTTGCAACATCTCATAATATACAACAAATTGAGTAGCGCATCACTGAGAAACGTAAGAAAACGCGTCGTCCTTGCGTTGGTGGTTCTGGTTGAATAACTAGTTCTTCCAATGACTCATCATCAGACTTGCGCTCAAATTTATATGGTAAAATTGACACCATCTTTACAGTGTGTAAAAATGACTGAGGATTTAGGAAGCCTCCGGAGCTGAAGTTTTGTGCACTGTAAAAAATGACCGTGATTTTAACAGTAAAAGACTGTAAAAATGCTGCGGTGAAAAACTGTTAATTGTTTTACAGAAAGTTCTCGCACTATATACGGTGAATAACTGTAATAGATACATTTAGGTACATTTAATGTAATTTTACGGTAAAATACCGTTAAATTCACAGTTTTTGGAAGTGAAAATAACAATTCATTGTAAAATTTACAGTGAAAAACCGTAAATTGACATTCCCACAATTCCCTGCGTGATACTTCACATTTGATATATTTTCGTTGAAATAACTCTGTTTCTTTTTAGTTTTTCTCATTTTTTTCTAATCAGTTATGTACATTAGGGTTTTATGTTACACCTAATGTTGTTAAATTAATGTTTATTGCATTTTTAAAATGTCATGTGTGTTACCATGATGGTGTTTAGTGTGTGTGTGAATGACACTGTGTGCACCTTCTATATGTCAGTGCTGTCCTCCTCAGCTTGTGGAAAATCTGCTTGTGATGAACTTTGATTCATCATGTGACTCTTATCACCACTGTGTTTGGTGACTGTCAGTGTATTATAAAGGTGCAAAACAGATATTAGTACTTCATTAGGTTGGTAAATAAACATTAATATCAGTTAATGAAATATGTTATTTTACCGTAAATTTAACAGATTTTTTTTTTACGTTGCTACCGTATTTTTTACGGTAAAGTTCTGGCAACCACAGCTGCCGATTTTTTACCGTAAATTTTACTGGGATTTTTTTTTACAGTGTGAACTTTTTGGCATTTTGTTTCCGACTAATCACAACAGACTGGGCCGTCAGGCCAATCAGAGCAAAGTAGGCTCACGGAAAGGAGAGGCTTAGAGAGACTGAATCTTCAGATGTGTGGTTTGAGAATCATTGAAAAATGTGGTGATGTGCAATGTATATTATGAGAAAATTAAAGCGTTTTTTGACCTTTGATGCATGTAAATCTGTTGTAGGAGACCTCCAAAACAAAACTGGATAAAAGGGTGACTTTAAATGACCCAACTAACAGAGCAATCGCACCAGAGTTCATTTGTTTGATGACAGTGGTGGCCAAGTCACTATTGTTTTAGTGACTTTAGTATTTTTCTTAATTTTATCAAAGTTGGAAACAGATGCGCTGCTTAACACTCTGAGGTCTAAAAACGCGCCGGCGCGTTTTGCAGGTTTTTTTTCACATTGCAGCAAAACAGACTTAAAAATACTCTGTCATTTGTTGTCATAGAGACATAAGTAATACATCAATTGAAACTATAGAATATCTCCTTTTATTTGTATACACTCAGAGTAAAAACAAAATGTTGTGCTTTTTGTAAAATAAAGAAAACTAACATGATGCGTGATCTCTCATCTCCCTCTGAACGAAGTCCAATCTGATAGTTCTCAGAAAATGAAGTGTAACTTAGTGAATACTAATCACAAAAAATTCATACTTATGTCTAACAAAACGTTGAAATGTCAGGTTTTAAATCGTGCAAGTAAAATCGAAAACAAACATTCTGTGTTTATGTAATCTGTATGAAAAGAGAGCCATGTCAGAAGTCCGTGATTCAGCTATTACCCACTAATGCGGCCACGCCCACGGAGCCAGCGCTATTCAGACGCAAATTCAGAGACAACACATGCATTCATCATCTCAATCGTGTATTTATTGCCTTGAAAATTGTTTATCTGGATGAAAAAGCCATGGTTAGCGATCTCTGGAAGACATGCAGTAAATTCCTGTTTGTTTTCTTCTATTGATAAGTTTTAAGTGAGTTTTTGTTTCTTTAGCGCCCTCCGGCTGTAGTATGAATTGGTAAACACCATTCATGGAATATCGTCTTCTTCTTAGGTGAATTTGTGGACTAAAATGCACAGAGCGCCCTCCGGCTGCAGTATGAATTGCAAACACCAGCGCTCATAGAGATAACAATGAATATTAAATAAAAAAATAACTCCTCTGTATAGAAAATTGACAAACATATGAGAATCCTATATTTCTCCAAATGTGCATGCTTTTAAACTAAAAGCCTATATTCAGACTCTTTGCATCACAGAAATACATTATATTTTAAAGTATAATATAAAACCATTATTTTATATTGTAATAACATTTTTCTGTATGTTTCATATACCATGATGGGCTTGAGAAATCACAGAAGTTTTTTTTCACAGCCTACCTGACTGAAATGCCTCATTAATATGCAAGTCTTTTCAGGTCATTACTATTCAATTCTTTTGTCTTCACAGGTGAGAATGAGCCATTATTCATGGAGATTCACGCCTCCTCGCATACCGTGTTTCTTGGCAAAAAGTGTCTTACAAAACTAAATCAGTATATTGTTATAAATGAAAGAGTAGTCAGCATAATTTTTACATAATTTTGAAGCAAAAACTCTAGTCTACAACCTTCAATACCCAAAAGTCTTGTGAACACAGATTTAATATACTTTTATTGGCCTTATATCAGTGACTTAAGTTTTTTGTTTTTTCAGTAACCACGCATAAACGTTATTCCTTCAAAAACACAAACATGTACATACATGTTCCTCACATATTATGGTAGCCTAGTTTGTGCTGAATACAGTGTAATGACACTTGTGTCATTAATATGTTTATGAACAACTGAAAAAAGCACAAATGTCAGGGCATGTCAAAACTTCTCCAGGCCCCAAATCAGCCTCAGACTCCAGAGGGTTAATACTTTTGTGAAAACCTTGATACGTTTTTTTTTTCTTTCCAGGACTCTACAATGAATAGAAAGTTCAAAGAACAGCATCTATTTGAAAAAGAAATCCTTTGTAACAATGTTAAAACTCTACTGTAACTTTTGATCAATTTTGTCCTGGCTGAATAAAGGTATTAACTTTTGAACAGTAGTGTATTTAAGAAAACATAAAACCTCAAATTATCTATAATTTAATAAAAGCTGTAATCCTTTTAAAACCACGAAGCCCGAATACATACATGCCTCCCTCACTTTCTCTTTTACACCCATTACTTAGCAAAACCACCTCATCTGTTTGAAATCACCACATACTCTTAAAGATGATTTCAGCCTGGTTCATGTCATAACACAGTCAGCCATAAAACATATATCTATAGGTCTCAATTTAACTTTACGTGAGTCACTTTCCGATGCAATTTCATTGAGGAGCATTGTTCACAGCCACAGCAAAGTGCTATATATCTTCCCATGAACTTGGATGGAGGGAATGAATGGATCGCTATAAAAGCCTGGTCACATATCATGCCCTAATTTATTTATTTATTTGCTTGCTGCATTAAGTGATACAGCGAGATGTGTGTGTGTTTAAGAGGACATTAAAGGAGGAAGGCAGAAACGGATGAAGGGATGGAAATCTATAGTAATTGAACTATTCTGCAATCAACATTCAGTTAAACGAGTGACTCATGCAGCGGAGGGTGAAAGAGAGAGAGAACAATGCAGGATGAAGACAGAGACAAGGCACATATAGAGTGGCAGGAGATTCAGTAGAAGCCTGTGTTTTAAGAGCCTTGAACCAGAGCCTTGAAGCTTAATTGTTATAGTATATGCTATAATAATTATACTTACAATAAAGGGTTAGTTCACCTCAAAATGAAAATTCTGTCATTAATTACTCACCTTCATGTCGATCCAAACTCGTAAGATTTTCATTCGGGAACACAAATGAAGATTTTTTTTTTTATGAAATCTGACAGCATTCTGTCCCTCCATTGACTGCCTTTGCAACTTGATCTTTGACCCTTCAAAAAGTTCATAAAGAGATTGTCAAAATAATCCATATGTATCGAGCGGTCTAGTCCAAATTTTATGATGAACATATTCAGGGCCAGATATTCTAAATGGGGCAAATTAGCGTGAGAGTGCAATTCCACAAATGCGCCATTGGGAGTGGCAAGTTTTGCGCGTGATCTACTGCTGACGCGCAAATTAAAGGACACAGGCGCAGTCAAATCATTTACATAATGACAAATGAAATCTAATTAGTGTTGGGTCACAAATAAGCAGAGCTGACGCTCAGGTGCAGCTTGGCAAATGATATGTTCAGATAACTTCCTCTGGCATACCAAAGAAGCAAATACAAGTGGAAAATATTTTCTCCCTTCTACCACGTGCTCTCTGGTCACTGCGGTGTCTCCTCCTATAGCAGCAACAATTGCAGCCATGTCGCAAAATGGGTTAAGGCATGCTTTTTTGGGGGCGTTAAATAATGGCACAAATACCAGTAAATTGACGAGCGCAAACATTAGTAAATCGTGTTGCATGAATCATTTAAATATTCTCCTCCCATAAATTTTGCATCTGAAAGGGAAACTCCTACATAAAAACAACTCAGTCCACGCCTTTTCATCGCTAATTTTGCACTGCACTTCTTTAGTAAATCCAGACAGTAGTTTTTTAACACCAAAAGAGGGTTTGTTAGAGCTGTTAGTAAATCTGGCCCTTGGGCTTTTAATTTAGGCTTTTACTCACATGTAAACATTGATCAGTGAACATAAGTAGAAGCTCAACCTAACCAACAACACACAAGAACAAACCTCTTCCGGAAGCTCAAACGTGCTGCGTAACCAATGAGGTTCATTCTCATGTGTTACGCAGTACGTTTGAGCTTCCAGAAGAGGTTTGTTCTTGTTCATCAAAAAGATTAATTTGTGTTTTCCGAAGATGAATGAGAGTCTTACAGGTTTAGAATGAAATGAGGGTGAGTAATTAATGACAGAGTTTTCATTTTGAGGTGAACTAACCCTTTAAAGGTGCCCTAGAATTAAAAATTGAATTTATCTTGGCATAGTTGAATAACAAGAGTTCAGTACATGGAATTGACATACAGTGAGTCTCAAACTCCATTGTTTCCTCCTTCTTATATAAATCTCATTTGTTTAAAAGACCTCCGAAGAACAGGCGAATCTCAACATAACACTGACTGTTACGTAACAGTCGGGGTGTACGCCCCAATATTTGCATATGCCAGCCCATGTTCAAGGCATTACACAAGGGCAGCCACTATTAACATCTGGATGTGCACAGCTGAATCATCAGACTAGGTAAGCAAGCAAGGACAACAGCGAAAAATGGCAGATGGAGCGATAATAACTGACATGATCCATGATATCATGATATTTTTAGTGATATTTGTAAATTGTCTTTCTAAATGTTTCGTTAGCATGTTGCTAATGTACTGTTAAATGTGGTTAAAGTTACCATTGTTTCTTACTGTATTCACGGAGACAAGAGAGCCGTGGCTATTTTCATTTTTAAACACTTGCAGTCTGTATAATGCACAAACACAACTTCATTCTAGAGATGTTCCGATACCCCTTTTCCATTCCCGATACCGATTCCGATACCTGAGCTCAGGGTATCGGCCGATACCGAGTACCGATCCGATACCTGGGTGTGTATCTGTATATATATATACTACTAGCCCTGTATGAATTGATAGAATTATTTATGGTGTGCTTCAGACTTATCCCTTAATAAAACAAGAACAAAAACATACAGTGAACTAGAGTATTTTTATTATCTGACGACATACATTTGTCAGTTATATTATTTATTTATTTTAAGTGAAAAAGAACTTCAAATGCAGCCACAAATCTAACACTGTAAACTGAAAAAGGTATATTAGTTTTACAATATAACTATAAAAACAGTGCAACAAATAAATCTAGGAATATAATTATATAAGAAAATAATCTCTTTAAAACTTGAAGTCCAGAAACAATTTTGTTAAATAAAAATCTCACGTTTTCGACGACTGACAGCAGCTGGTCATCCAGAACAATAAACCCGACAATTTTGTCGGTTATCTTTATTTGTCTTTTGAAAACTTTTCTCTTTGTTTGAATGAAGCTGGCACGCCTCATCCTTCTCCATCTTAAGCGCGTCAAACGCCCGAATCGCTCAATTCGCACCGCGTCATTCACGCGAATCTCGCCGCAGGAAGTCAATTCGCGTCTTTGCATTGACTTAACATGTAAATCACTCGCGCTTATCGCTTCATTCGCGTCTGGTGTGAACGCAGCATTAGCCTTTATGTAACCATCGTGTTGCGCGGGGTGACGCGTCTTCAAATGCTTTATTAAGTTATTTGTGTTAAAGTTGCCAATACTTGTGCCACTCGAAATTGCAGCATTGCATATGAGACATGTCGCCGTTTTACTGGTCTGAAATACTGCCAAACAGCAGACATACTGCTAGCGCGTTTTCACTTCTCCGCTGCTCTAAACAGTGGTTGCTTGTGGCAACACAGCACAACTTCCTGTGTTTGCATTCTGAGCCGCGAAGAAGAATTGATTTCTGATTTGCTGCGTTAAGCAAAGATAGCGGGCACAACTAGGTATTGTTTAAGAAAATGGTATCGGATCGGTACGTGAGTTTAAATACTCGCCGATACCGATGCCAGAAATTTTTGTGGTATCGGTGGTATTTCCGATACTAGTATCGGAATCGGAACAACCCTACTTCATTCTTTATAAATCTCTCCAACAGTGTGTAATGTTAGCTTTAGCCATGGAGCAAAACCTCAAACTCATTCAGAATCAAATGTAAACATCCAAATAAATGCCATACTCACATAATCCGACGTATACATGCAGTATGCATGACGAACACTTTGTAAAGATCCATTTTGAGGGTTATATTAACTGTGTGAACTTTGTTTATGCTGTTTAAGGCAAGCGCGAGCTCCGGGGGCGGAGAGCGCTAGCATTTAAAGGGGCCGCAGCATGAATCGCCGCATTTCTAATTATGCCCCAAAATAGGCAGTTAAAAAAATTAATTTAAAAAAATCTATGGGGTATTTTGAGCTGAAACTTCACAGACACATTCAGGGGACACCTTAGACTTATATTACATCTTGTAAAAAAACATTCAATGGCACCTTTAAGATGGATGTACTGTTTAACTGTGTGGTAGCAACTTTTCTTTTTCTATTGGGCAAGCCAATTTACAGCTATAATGCAGTGTACACTTGACTTTGACACCTGACCCATGTTACCAAGGTGATAATGGAGTGCATAACAACTCATGACTATATAATCAACATGTTTGCATTTTACAATTTCCACTTCATCCATCACAAAATCTCTCATAATACAGCCGCTTATACTAAAGTTGTCCACAGGATATATAAAATTAATAGATATTCATATTCATAGGTATTCATTAAAAATATCATGGCCATGCACTTTCAAACTTTACTTACTTTCTTATGTAACTGGCATTTCTTCCAGTAGATTAAGAACTGTGATCTGAAAAGAAAATAGGGAGAGAAAATAAAGTGAGATATAAAAATCTGACTCATGTATCAATTCAAGGTCTAATAAATCTACATTCAAGCCATTCAGCCACAAATCTCAAAACAACTGAATTTAAATTAAATTTAAAACAGCATTACAATCCATGAATCTGAATCAAATACGTTAGGAATAACTAACTTATTCACACAAACATTTTTGACACATTCCCACATCATTCAGAATAATGGTCAAGATGGATGGACGGATGGAATGACAGAAACATACACACAGATAAGACCTCTGAAATTTCTTTGTGAGCTCCTCATAGAACTAAAAATATTAAATGGACCCTGACGTCTTTAAATATGATATTTGGCTTAAAAGCTGAGTGTCTTGTCTCTAATGCTTGAATTGAATTTCTATGAGTGTCCCAAAGCTCTCTTGAGGGTCTGTTTAGCCACTCAGATCAATACAACTTCAGAGACGGTTTGGACAGAATGAGTGTGAAAAGTGTGTTGTGTGAAGATGGGTTGTTAAAGGGATAGTTCAGCCAAAAATGAAAATTCTGTCATCATTTACTTACCCTCATGTCATTTCAAACCTGTATGATTTTCTTTCTTCTGCAAAACACAAAAGAACATATTTAGAAAAAAATGTTTCAGTGTTGTTGTTTTGGAACCCAATGTTTTTTTTTTTTTGTTTTTTTCTTTTGTGTTCCACAGAATAAATAAAATCACACAGGTTTGGAATGACATTAGTGTGAGTAAACAATGACAGAATTTGGATTTTTGCCTAAACAATCCCCTTAACAAATTGCAAATGCATATTACAGTAACAAAAATTGGTAATGAAATGACCACGACTGAACGCCAGATCCCCTTTGACACAAAACTGGCCAATCAAATTGCAAGAGACAGATGTGCGGCCCAATTACGGCAGCCCTTTGAGAATAAGAGCTGCAAATCAGACACGACCAACAGTACCAGGCACTCTAATGCACCGATAACAGACACTGTCTCTGTTTCTCTCATGACACACATACACACACACATGTTTGCATGTAGATGAACATACTGAAGTATCTGCATTCAGATGCATGCATACAGAGAACACACACACACACACTTCAACTCTTTCACACACATACAGTCTCTCTTCTTGTCTCGCTATCGCGCACACCCAACCCCCCAGCACCTCAGGGTTTGAAATTCATGTGCGAAATAAATAGAGAGAGAGACAGACAGAGAGAGAACACATGGGGTAATGCAGGAGGCTGGTGAGGGAAAGAGAGAGGAAAAGGGGGGAGGGGAGAATAGAGCAGGAAGACAGTGACATGTGAGGACAATAGAGGAAAAAAGAAAGTCAGAAAACGAAAAAGAAAGCGCAGTATCTAATCAAAAAGAGGGTCTCGTCAACGGTACGACTTTGGCGGGGAATTCTCTGCATCAACCTGGAAACATTCCAACACACACACATAACATGTGGACACATTCCAGCAAGCCGCAGCTATTAACCCTTACACCACAACTGTACTTCCATAATTACTGCTTCTCCAAAGAAACATATGTTCAGACAGACCACTGCTACCCCCCCACCAGATATTAAGTGCAGTATATTATGCACACTATCAGGCCCAGTCACCAGATCCTTCCTACACAGTGAAATGTCATTGCCTCTAACAGTGAAATTCTCAATGTCATGACAACTAACACGCAGACATTACCAAATAGCTTTAAAACTCAGACAATAATATCCCAAAGCTGTTCACACTTCAACACATCGCCCCAGCATTCAGAATAGGGGTCAAGGTTTTTCAATGACAAATTAATAAACTTTGGGGCTGAATGAGTTGCATTCTTTTATCTGAAAGAATGCATAATTTCACCATTGCATTATGTTACATTTGGTTATTTACATTTATTTGAATCATAATCAGTATTAATTTTATATATTTTTTAATTCTCTGGCAGATGTTTATATTGAAGAAATTACAGAAATTCTTCTTAATGGAAACAATAGCAACAGAAAACATACTATAAATTAGTTAAGATGCATTTAGTTTTGTATATTTTCATATTTTACATATATACATACATTTATAGGCTATAGACCTTATGCGTCAGAGAAACAAGCGTGCCACCATCTTTAAAATATTGTCTTTGAACTTCCGCTTTTGCGGTAGCTCTGTATATTTCAATGGCATCGCTGTCAAAGGATATTTAGCTGGTGAAGTGGATTTACTTGTTGTACAGTTAATGAAAGTTATCGTGAGCATTGTAATGTTTAAAGCAGATGTCTTAACAAATGTCAGTAGACCGGGAAGATTTTAAAACAAGCAGTTCATTCACAAATACGTAAGATCGCTGTGGAATTACAAAAAAAACGGAAGACAAATAGCGCGGCGCTGAAAAGGGACGGGGCTACATAAGAGGTGCGTCCCAATTCGCGTACTTGTGCACTATTCTATGACGTTTTTAAGTACAAATAGTGCAGTAGTGCGTTCACACTGAAAATTCCAAAAAGAAAAAGTGCACTTTGAATACCCGGATGGTGCACTAAATTAACGGAAAAAACGAAGTGTGGAATGGAGCTTCCGGAAGAGGTTTATTCTTGTGCGACATTCAGGTTCGGTTGAGTTTCTGCTTATTTTTGCTGATCAATTTAAATGCGAGTAAAAGCCTGAATTAAATCTATTCATCATAACAAGCGATCGATTCTCTTCAGAAATTGTGGACTAAACCGCTTGATTCATTTAAATTAGTTCTACGATTTCTTTATGAATGTTTTGAAGCATCTCATTGCTTAACCGTTCCATTCCGTGCCGATCCGGGCCAGCTGGTACGGTTACGGTTTCATTTTCCACTGTGGGGCTAATAACGGCTGGTCTAATAGCGTCAGTCGTTGCCTTGGTAACGCAACAGTTTACTTATTATATGAGATGTAAATAATGACTGCGTTATGGAGGATGATTAGATATTTCTTTTAATTTTATTATTAATTTGTGTTAACGTCGCTCAAATAGAACGCTTAGCCAGCTACGTTACAGAGAAACTGGGGCACGTTCAAGCTCAAACCGGTGCACAATGTTTTGCTACAGTTTCCAGGTTAAACGACATGTTTCCTGGAAACAGTGTGCAACGGGTTTGAGATTTTCTCTTGTTTGGTGGGTGTGTCAAAAATGCCAGCCCAATCAGCAGCAGCATGTATAGGCTATAAACCACGCGGGATTAAACAGACAGCTCGCACAATGGGTCCAAGTAAAGATTTTACAAATGTGTTCTCTTTTATTCTGGATGGCAAGGGCAGTGACTGTAACATCGAGCGTATTTTGCATTAAACATGTATTTATACCGATTTCATCAGGCTCCGAAAATTCTTCAAAAAGAACACAAAGAATGGCCTTCTCAGCTGCCATAGTTGCAACTCTTGCGTCATCAGAACAGGGTGTTCAACGCACCACCGTTTCCGTTTAAAAAACGTTTTGCAATGATTTGTTGGGGCTGAACGCAGCCCTGGTAGCCAGGCAACAGACAAGTGACCAATCCTGTGTGGTGACGTCACTTCACGGATTCTACCAGCACGATTCAGTAACCGTGCCGAGAATTCCGGGCCGAGCACGGTTTGTAATCATGCTGTCCCATACCAGGCTCCAGTGGAAACACAACTGTCTGGAACTGTTCCTTACCATTCTAAGAACCGTTCGTCCCAACGGTGGAAAAACGGCTAAAGTGTTAGTAGCAAAGGCAGTCAATGAAGGGAAATCTGACAGCATTTTGTCATCAAAAAGACCTTAATTTGTGTTCCGAAGATGAACGAACATCTTACAGGTTCAGAACAACATGAGGGTGAGTAATAATGACAGAATTTTCATTTTGGGGTGAACTAACCCTTTAAAGGCCGGTGAGCCAATAGTACTGGAGAGTGAAACAGCAAAAAAAGCTAATATGTAAATCAGGCTGAGGGTATTTAATAAAATAAGTGCTGTTTCTAGCTCCAAACTTTCACTGCAATAATATTTTAGCCTATAAACTAAAGGTATAAAAGTATTAAATTGTGTTTTTCTCTGTTTGTAAAACAAATTGAAAAAAAGGTCTATAGTGTCAATTTAACTACAAAAAGTTAAAGCATCATAGGCATTACATGCAATAAGACCAACATTTGTGTTATTGTGTTAGACAATTTGCAATTTTGCAAAGTTGATCCCTCATTAATGCAGATTTAGTGCTCTAGTTTTAAGAGGCGGTAGGATTACACAACAAAAATACATTTCTATGTGCCTTCCCTTTGGAAAAGATGCATATTCAGTGTTTTCAAAAACGCCTCCCGATCAAATTAGCGGGAACAATGAACCTGATACTTTAAACTGGTAAACAGCCTCTTTAATTTTCAGCCCATGTTTTCCAAATGCATTGTTTTATGCTACTGACTGGAAATCGTATCATTCAGCTAATTGAGACATCTGGCTGAATCACACACCACTGTGAGTTTGTACCGAGTGTGTGTGCATCTGAATGAAGAGCTATGTGCGGTCTCCCGGCACAGCTCTGAGATGCAGGGGAGGATGATATGAACACGACTGAAAGATGAATTATGAGATCCTTGCAAGAATTAAAACAAGAGCCAACGCTCTCAAAACATCTACATTTCTCCCCAAACTCAAAATGCAGTTTTACAACCTCTGTCTATTTGTAAATCACATTCACATTGGCACTGAACCACTGAACCACATGACCACATGACCATCTGCTGATAGTAACCAACACAAAATTGACATTCATTTTTCTCTTAATATAGTCTATCTCATACAAATTTAAAGAACAGTAACAATTATTGGATTCTTTGTCCAATGGATAAGACTTAAAGGGATAGTTCACCCAAAAATGAAAATTTGATGTTTATCTGCTTACCCCCAGGGCATCCAAGATGTAGGTGACTTTGTTTCTTCAGTAGAACACAAATTATGATTTTTAACTCCAACCGCTGCCGTCTGTCAGTGGTATAATGCAAGTCAGCGGGAACTTGGACTATAAGAGTAAATAAAAGAAACCGAACAGTATTTATATAATTTTTTACCTCTAATACACCACTATGTTCAACGGCATTCATCACTCGATTCGTTTGGTCTGATCGCGCTCTGACAGCGGCAGTGATGTCTCGCGCATATACTTCAATGAGAGCGAGACATCACTGCCGTTGTCAGAGCGCGATCAGACCAAACGAATCGAGTGATGAATGCCGTTGGACATAGTGGTGTATTAGAGGTAAAAAATTATATAAATACTGTTCGGTTTCTCGCACAAACCGATCGTTTCGTGTCTTAAGACATCAATGTGCCGTCACGATCCGCAGGGTTTAATTTGGACTTGTCTATGCAAGTTTTATTTACTCTTATAGTAGAAGTTCCCATCCACTAGCATTATTTGACTGACAGACAGCAACGGTTGGAGTTAAAAATCATAATTTGTGTTCTACTGAAGAAACAAAGACACCTACATCTTGGATGCGCTGGGGGTAAGCAGATAAACATCAAATTTTCATTTTTGGGTGAACTATCCCTTTAAGCTTTGTACACGTTAAAATAACATTCATGTACCTGTGTTCTCCTTGGGTTCCTTTCAAGCTTGGACAAGCACAGCAGACCTTAACTGACACAATTCCCCATAGGGTTTTGTTTTAATCTTTCTTGAGGAATTCATCCGCCTGCACGCTGGTGGACTGCTACTGAGCTCAAAACGTATCCTGTGGCTACACAAGAATTGAGACGTCAAAGTATCTACCAATTTCTGACACTGACACCAGACTCTTCTGCTGGCTTTGCTCCATTTTTGGAACTTAAACGGCATATTTTCCTACAGGATCTATTCCTAAGAAATTTCATGGAACAAACAACTTATCGGTCTAAGATGGGACATATATCTCGACATATTGTTCTCACTTATTCAGAAAATCTGAGTTGAGAGTTGATGCATTGTCTGGTTTTAGGTGATCTATCCCTTTAAAACTAACTTAAAGGGTTAGTTCACCCAAAAATGAAATTTCTATCATTAATTGCTCACCCTCATGTTGTTCCAAACTCATAAGACCTTCGTTCATCTTCAGAACACAAATTAAGATATTTTAGATGAAATCCGAGAGGTTCGAATCATGATTCAGATCGCGCGTCAAACTGCCAACGGATGAAATCATGTGACTTTGGCGCTCCGAACAGCAGATTCGATACACTGATTCATTTGTGCTCCGATGCTTCCAGAAGCAGTGTTTTGAAATCGGCCTTTATTAAATAAGTCATTATTTTGTATTTTTTGGCGCTCCAAAAATATTCTCGTCACTTTATAATATTAATATTGAACCACTGTACTCACATGAACCGATTTAAATATGTTTTTAGTACCTTTATGGATCTCGAGAGAGGAAATGTCATTGCTCCCTATGGAGGCCTCACGGAGCCATCGGATTTCAACTAAAACATCTTAATTTGTGCTCCGAAGATTAACGAAGGTCTTAGGGGTGTGGAACGGTATGATAATAAATGACATAATTTTCATTTTTGGGTGAACTAACCCTTTAAAGGGACTTTGCTAATACTCAGTTCTCAAAACTATGTAATGACTGGAACCTCAGGGAGTATTGCAAATTTCTGAAGTCTTTCAAGCTAGATCTGACCTATTCAATATTCAATTGCTGCCATACATACCTGGGTACTATAGATGTAACTAAATATGGACCTAGCAATCATTAATGGCAAATTACCCCTCTTATTTTCAAAAATGCATCACCGACAGTATTTTGTAAATGTGCCTCATTGCATTTGCTCTACTGCTTTGTTGAAACCATATTGTGGTTTAGTGGTAAAGTCAAGATGGATAGAGACATAAATTATGATGTATATCTGAAATATGCTGAACATTTGTTATTGAAATATTCACAGTGCAATGGTAATATGCTAATTGGTGCTAATATCCAATTCTCAAAACAATGTAATGAGTGGAACATCACATATTACTAATACTATGACTATTACAACAAGTTTCTGCAAACTTTCAAAAGCAAGATCTGATGTGTAATATGAAATTGCTGCAGTATATACTTAACCATACTTGCACACATACCTGGTTATTATATGTAGATATGGATCTAGATAATGATCATTATTTTTAAAAATGCATCATCTATTTTGTAAACGTGCCTCGGTGCAATTGCTCCATTGCTTTGTTTAAAACATATTGTGGTATTGTGGTGAAGTCAAGACAGCTAGATGAATAGATGATGTATATATGAAATATGCTGAACATTTGTTACCAAAATGTTCGCAGTTCATTCGAAGAAGCAAAGCTTTTCCCATGCAACGGTATAGTCAAGAGGTCAAGAGTAAGTGAAAGTTATTTCACTTTTGCGTGTTTCATTCATCTCTCTTAACGGAAAAATCCAGCACAGTCCAGTGACTGGGGATATCCTGAGGACTATGCAATCCATTACAGTATGGTATGTGGTTGAATTTCATCCATTATTAATGAGAAATACATGAGATGGAGAGAATGGAGAAAGGGAGTAAAAGAAGGAGTGGGAGAGAAAGACAGACAATGAAATGTTAAAATGTTCTAGCCTGATCTGGACATGGAAAGTAATCCAGATTTGAAAAGTTGTGACTAGATAAGAGAAGGAACGGTATCTTGAATATTGTGGATGTAAATTTAAATAAAAACTATCTATTAAAGGAAGGGTAGGCAATTTTGAAGAAGCTAGTAATAGCAAGCAAGCTTTGAAAGCATGAGATCCCACCCTCCCTTCAGAGGGCTCTCCAAAGCCACACCTCCTTGAAAACACATGAAGACACCAGTGTTGATTTTCTGCCAATTGGGCAGTTCTGAATTCAATTGTGCAGGGCAAAATTGGATGGGGTGGACAAAATTTAGGTGGTTTTAGGTTTGGTTTGGCAGTTTTCAAACATTTACAATCTCAACCATGAAATCTATAAGTACTAAGTATTCAGACTGCAGACATGTTGCAGTGTCGAGTTGCAGTGCAGAACTCCTCCATCAAACAGGAAAATGCCAAAATCTCTGGACATATCTTTTGAACAAGCACTTCCGAAACCAAGTTTTGGCATTATTGTTATGTGTCGTGTTAAGAGTGACGCAAAAGACAGTTTGAAATCTGATTTGAGAATCCAGAGCATTCCGACTGAGGCGCATCTGTAAAAATCTGATTGGAATCGCATGTCAAACAACCTCCATATGTGGTATAAAATCAGATTTTAAAAAATCTAATTTCATGTGCATTTTTTTTTTTTTTTTTTTTTGCTCTCCAGACTTTCAAAAACCCATCTGGATAAAGTCTGCATATGCAAAACATCTGATTTTTGCTGGCAGTCTGAATGTGGCCTTAATGAGTCGATTAAGAATCCAACCAAAGCATTTTGAAAATGAATTTTAAATTGTTGAATATTTAATGAATATTAATCAATTTAAAATGCTAAATATTAAACTCATTGTGACAATATTTTTAAATATACAATATTCAAAATATCAATTGCTTCTTTTTTTTTCATCCTTAACAGGATTGTGCTGACTTTCCAACCCCTACACAACTTTTACTGAAACTGAAGTAGTCTCTATTTCTCTCATTTCTTGGCTAAGATACTTTAATGAAAGTATTTTAAAAGTTCTGTAAAAGTTACTAAACTGAAAGGTTATTCATGACCCAAGATTAATTAAATCATTCTGAATTGAATTGAATGATGCATGAATATGAATAATGCATGAATAATGTCCTTAAACAAGCATTGAAGTTTCTATAGACAGTTGATATGAAATACCCATGGGGCTCTGACATGAACAAACATGGATAAGATTGATGAAGTTTCTGACCTTGATATTAGGGACAAGGCTGATGCTAATTTACACACTGTTCTGTTACAGAGAACCATGGGAAACATTCCACGATGACAACTTTGTAAGAGTGATGAGCCTGAAACAAGGCCACATGGTCTGCTACACTGAGTGACTGGAAAAACAAAATTTGAATTTAAAAAAGCAGAAGAATAATGCTAACCATTATAATGGCAAAATATTTTTGCAGTGTCAAAAAATAAGCTTAAATAAATGGAGATATCAATTTCACATACTAAAGTGATTACAAAATCTGAGACCACACTGAAAATCTGCGGTTCAAAATCTAATTAATTAACAGAAAGTTTTAGGATTTTGAAAAATAATAAACAAAGAAACATTATAAGTAAAATTAATAAACAATATTTAACATTCTGCACTATTTCTATGTAATCTATTCAAATCATCTAACATAAGTGACACTGACCATGTGAACTCCTTTGAACAAAAGATCAGATTGAATTGGTTATTTGGATGTTGAATTACAAGAATTTTTTGAAAAGTACATTTTAAAGCATGCTGCTATTTTACCAACAAAGGGACTTTTTTACGGAGAAAAACGCATGTTGCGTTGTTCCTGTTGAGCTGAATCAAAAGAAGGTACAGTGCATCATAGTTACAATGACTGTGATTACATACACTTCTTAAATTATACACCAAAGGACTTCTTCAGCTCGAATCCATAAGTTTCGAATTTCCTCCTGATCACAAGTTGAGCTCCAATAACAGAGTTACCACGGAAGCCTGGGTTATGTAACGTTACATAACAGACAGGCGGTATGAGTAATATTTCATAACACTAGAGACCCTGACACCATGGCATCATCTCTCCTTTGCTCTTTTCTCTCACTTCATCTCTCTTCTGATGTTGAAATCAATGGCGTTATTTTCCGGAAAGTCCCCTTGACGGCCACCGATGGCTCAGTATCAAACGGAGCGTGTCGTCACAGAGCGGCCGTGTTTTTTTCCCCTCTGCCTCTGACTGTCTAGCGCTAGACTAGACACTTTCCTCATCCAAATTTTGATATCAAAGAGTCATCAAATTCATCCCCCACCCTCGACTCTGCTCGCCCTGATTTCTCTCTCTCCTCAGTCCCCTTGAGTGCTAACAGGGTCAGGCTAGGGCCATGGCACAGATGCACGCCATCCACCAACAGGCCATGGCAAGCAACCAATCACAGACAGCAGACTGCAAAACCACTTTTAGGATGCTTTTCTGAAGATAATGGATTTTATATTGCTGCAGATTAATGAATATCAACAACAAGCTCTTTGTTAGATCATACGTTATAAATATGAAAGCTACAAATTATAGATACATAACAGGAACACAGCAGAAATGTTCGACCACATCCTCTTTATATATATATATTTTTTTTTCATCCATGTTACTCCAATAATATAAAAGCAAAATATAATCTTGTTAAAATGGGAAACAATAACTAATATTCAGTTGTTGTTGCTTGTTAAAGGATTAGTTCACTTTAAAATAAAAATTGCCCCAAGCTTTACTCACCCTCAAGCCATCCTAGCTGTATATGACTTTCTTCTTTCTGATGAACACAACCGGAGTTACATTAATAGCTATCCTGACGCATCCAAGCTTTATAATGGCAGTGAACGGACAGCAATGAGTATGAAGCTCAAGAAAGTGCATCCATCCATCCATCATAAATGTACTCCAGACGGCTCCGGGGGTTAATAAAGGCCTTCTGAAGCGAAGCATTTGTGTAAAAATATCCACATCTAACAAGTTATAATGTAAAATAAGTAGCTTCCACCATATTGCCTTCCGTATTCAACTTAGGAAGAAAGCATAACTGATCCATAAGTTGCATACGGAAGGCATAGGATGTAGCATAAGCATTTTGAACTGCAAGAGGCGTTACACTTTCTTCCTAAGTTGAATACGGAAGGCGGTCTGGCGGAAGCTAGATATTTTACAAATATTTTTCTTACACAAATGCATCGCTTCGCTTCAGAAGGACTTTATTAACCCTCCAGAGCCATGTGGAGTACGTTTATCATGGATGGATGCACTTTCTTGAGCTTCATAATCGTTGTTTCCCATTCACTGCCATTATAAAGCTTGGACGCATCAGGATATTTATTAACATAACTCCGATTGTGTTCATCAGAAAGAAGTAAGTCATATACACCTAGGATGGCTTGAGGGTGAGTAAATCTTGGGGCAATTTTCATTTGAATGTGAACTAACCCTTTAAGCTACTCTAAAATATCCTTGGGGTTCAAAAGTCAAACCAATATAAAAAACAACAACATAAGTGAAAAATGTACATGAATAACCAGAAATCAGACCTTTTATACAAAGAAATTAACATGGTCAGTATCACTAATTTGCTTTTTGATTAGTGATCTAGAAATCCCAAAATTTTCAATGTGGTGTCTTTTGAAACCCACTTTTTGTATATGCATTTAAAATGTATTAATCTTATTTTTTGACAGAAAAAAAACATTAACACCTCAACATCAGACTGGACATAAACAGTAAATATTAACGGTTTTTGTTATATAATTCAACAAAAAAAAAATACTATGCCACTTTACAAACCAGGCACACTGTATTTAAGACCACTATATTTAATTAAATTATTTTGTAAATGGATCTTCAGTAAATTAAGTATCAATGATGCTAGTTAAGAAATACACAGTTCCTTTGAACATAGTCTGTCCATAAACCCTAAATTGCATGCACAACACACAGAATGCAGAATACTCATAACACAATAAAGACACATACAATACATAAAAACAACTATGGCCCAGTTTCACAGATAGGGCTTAGATTAAACCGGGATTAGCCCTTAGTTCAATTAGGGCATTTAAGTAGCTTTTATAAATGTGCCCTAGAAAAAAAACATTACTGGTGTGCATCTTGAGACAAAACATTGGCACTGACATATTTTAAGATATATCAGTGCAATTTGCTTTCAGTTAAGACAGCTCATGTAGCAAATGTTAAAACAGCTCAAACATGCATTTTAGTCTAGGACTAGCTTAAGCCTTGTCAATGAAACTGGGGGTATATGTATTAAAACGATAGTTCACCCAAAAATGATTTACTCACCCTCTTGTTGTTCCAAAACTGGAACATAAAAGAAGATATTTTGAGAAAGAGTGCACATGCAGGGCTCATTGACAGAACTGTCACTGTCCCGATCGGACCGGTGCTGCATCATCATGAAAGTTTATAATTTAATATTTGCACATGTTTTTAAGCCTTGCCAATTTAAAATTCAAGCGCAAAAAGACGCAAAAGATAACTTGTGCGCGCTCTGAAAGCCGTGTCTGACAGCACACGAATACTAAATTGAGCTCTCTTTCATGTCTTGCTCTTGAACTGACAATTTCACACAAAATTACGTCAAATTGCCCGTCTTGGCGAGTATCCTAGCAAACATAGTCGGTTATGTCTTAAGTGAATGTAAACAGTTAAGAAAGTAAACGAGCGTGTAACAGTATATTGGATCCGTGCATTAGTCTTAAAGTGACAGCTGCCTAATATTTCTGCTGCAGTCTGTATTGTAATATTAAAGGCACACTGAAGTGTCTTGGAGCGCGCAGCATTATTCAATGTGTTGACGTAATTTCAACTGAAACAGGAAGACAGGGCGGGATATATCGAACATCTCCGCCCCTTTTTAAAATAGCCAATAGCGTTTCATTTATATCATTTATATTTATATCACAGCTCGGCCAGAGCCGTTGAGCTCGGTAAAGCTTTAGTTTCCCTCTAATCTCTAAACATTTCTCTTCCTAATCTCCTCTATATCGCTTTAAAATACAGCATTCTGTGCAGAATTTAAATGGGTCCGGTACATTTTGTGGTCTGTGGCAACTCGCGCATATGATCCGCTCTTTGCTCTCTTGTCTTTGGACCGGAGCAGACTGTGCGTGCTGCGGACAATGGAAGGCATATTTACCTTGTCTGAATATAGTGCACTATGTGTCATATAGAAACTAGTAAATGTGTGAACAAATTATCGATTTCAGCTGCAGCTTCAGCTTCTGTTTATAGTGTAGGGGGAGGGACTTAAGATTCTAGAGAGCATTTGATTGGACAGAAGGTTTGACAAGAAGCCCACAGTGAGTTAATGAAAATCTGTGATCCATTTTAGCGGAAGTGAGAGCCTGCAAGTTTTGAATGCTTTTATCTCCTAAATGCAAATTTTGTCAATGTTTTGCAACACACCAGCTTATTCATAACCTTAAGGCTAACATATTCATACTAAAAGCTAAAAAAATTTACATTTTGATTTCAGGGGGGCTTTAATCAAACAACAGATTCGCTGCAATAGATCACCTTAATGCTCTTGACTGAATAACTTCTGTAACTTTAATAAGGATTAATCTATATTTAATGTATAAAGTGAAGACTATGCAGTGCTATTTTACATTTGTTTAGTTTATTTAATTTCTGTACCTAATCTACATCTAACTACTGTTAGCTCTACCTGAAAAGTACTGTTTATTTAATTGGCATCTTTTCTATTGTGTTTATTTGTGCTATTACTTTTAGTTTGATTATTTGACCTTATTTTATTATAGACTGTTTACTTGACTTTAATAGTGTCTAAAATTCATATATTATATTTATGCAAATTGTTTTTCCATTTGCATTGTTCTTGGATTCCATGTAAGTAAGTCTGGCGAGTAAAATAAAAAATGTACTAGCCAATGGCGACTCGAGCTTTAGTGTGTCCGTAGAGGGTTGTAAATGATGACAGAATTGTCATTTTTGGATGAACAATCCCTTTAATATGTATAGTTTCCAATACAAAATGCAGAGCAAAAATGTAAAATTCCTTCAGGAGCCCAACCTTACGAAAACCACAAACACACACTTATTCTCATTACAAAATGCTTACAGACACACACCCACACACACACAAACAAATGTTACACCTACCAGATCCAGGTGCATTAAGGAGCAAATGCAGAAAGCAGAATATGATCTAAACCAGACACTCCCTCGGTACAAAAATGTGGAGAGATACCACAATAACCCACAAAAATAAAATCTCATCCAGAACGAAAGGAGGGAGAAAATATTCCGAGAGGAAACAGGGACGAACATCACGACACACACAGCAGGATCCAGAGCATTTGGCTTTTGTGCATTTCAACAACGTCTCTTATTTAATGCCTCGATGCACCGAGCAAACCCCTGGATGAGATGTGCACTTTACCACATGTGTCCACAAGCTCGGTCGCTCTTCGTTAGCAGTTCCGACTATATATCGCCAAGCGTTTGCAAAAAAAAATGGTTTAGATTGTTACTTTTCCGAACTCAAAAACTGAGCGTGCCTTTTTGCCTAGTGCTAATTGTACAAGTCAACTATGGCACACATACAGGCCTGAGATCTGTGGCCATTGTCTCTGATTCCCCTGAGCTAGCGGTCGACCGGATGGATGGACAGTTGTGGGGGTTCCCGGATGAAAGGATGATGGGCAGAGGAAGTTAGGGGCATACTGGGAACAGCGAGCAAGACAGTAACAGGGAAAGAGAACGACCCCCACAATTCCAAGCACGGTTTACCCTCCTGCATGTTCAAGCACGCATGCTGACATACACACGCACTCACGACACACACATACACATGCAGAATCACTTACAGACAAAACCTACCATGCAAACGAACAGAATATTTGCAGCACAAGCATTAGACAAGAAAAAGTGAAGGAATGAAGAAACAATAATAGTTCGTTCTCAACACAAATCTCACACATGCTTTGATTCTTTGCTCCGCCGATGCCTGAATGCTGCACATCCCCAAAATCGAATACGAAACAACTACGGGAATTCAACAAGACGAAATTGCAGGAAGCAAAAATAGAGAAAAAAATAACGCTTTTGAACATGATTTCAAAAAGTGAACGAGAAATAGTAGGAGAGAATGAACATAGAGATAAAGTTGAAAGATACGGATGGACAGAACGGGATAGTGACTGATGAAAAAGAAAGAACTAGAGGGTTAAAACAGAAAGACAAGAGTACCAGTCTGGTCGTTCCTCCTCCTTTTCCCGCGGTTTTGTTGATCCCACGTTTGGCTCTTTCTCTCGTTGCTCCGGGTCCTTCCTCCTCTCCGCTATCCCAGCGGCAGTCACTTCTCTCCTCTTAGCGTTTCCTCCCAAACCACGTTTTTCCTACTACCCATCCCATCAGCCCATTTCCTACTGTTCATTTAGCACTCTGAACTGCTTTCACACTATGAATGCGAGATTTTTGTGGGATAGGGCTGGAAAATTATTCAACAAAAAACATAAATGAAAAAAAAATGAATGTAAGTGAAGTGCAAAGGAGAGCGGACGGTGACCAGGCACCGAGACAAGTAGGAAAAGGAGCTGTTGAAGGGGCCTGGTTTTTTAGGGAGGCACGCAGAGGGGTGGGGGGACCATTAGAAAAGCTGCGCGTGTTTCTCCGTCCAGGAGGGAGGAACACGGATGAAGCTGCCAGGCTGCGAGGATGAGAAGAGAAGCACTGCAGTCGCTGGAGAGAGGAAGAGAGAGAAAGAGAGAGAAATCGTAAGGGCGCATGTGTACGCGAGCGACCGCATGAGGAGGTGGGAGGGGAGAGAATGACAGAGAGGGAACGATAGATAGAAAAGAGAGGCTAAGGGGTTCACGGAAGGGAGGGAAGAAGGAGGAGTGAGCCATAGCCAAGAGTTCAGAGGAGGGGGCCGGAATACATTTTCTTGTCCTCCGCTCCTCTCCCGGCATTCGATTTTCTTTCATTGGTTCTTTTGTGTGTGCTTTTTTTTCATTCTCACCTTCTTGATTCCAAGGCAGATATCTGTGCATGGAAAAGAAGAGGATATTCCCGTCTGTGCTTTCCGCTCTCTGTCTCACTGTCTTCCAGGTCATTTTCTCCACATGCACTTGAACTCCAAATCCTGTCTGCCGGCCCCTCCCCCCGACCTCTGTGACTCGCTCTCCTTCACTCCTTCTGATGGAGGCTTGAAATAGTGCTCGCAGGCTGTAAGTGAGAGTGAGAGGGAGGGGAGGACGAGGGGGACAGAAAGGGAGAGAGACGTGGGGGGAAGGGGAGAAGGTTTACACGAACAGAGTCTGTGCCGAGATTGTGTGCGTGTGTGTCAGGCAGAGCGAAAACGAGAGGAACAAACCCTGTGCACATACATGTGTTCAGTGACTTTCTCAGAAATTACAGTCAACTGCACAAAACATTAATTCTTGGAGCCAGTTTTAAACAGGGGCATCTATTGTCTTTGAGGGGCCACCAGTGGCAGTCCTGCCTCGATACCCTAAGGCAAGACACGATATGAGCAAATAAAAAAAACTTTTTAACAGCTTAGTAACTCTTTACATATGTGCAAGATTTGTATTTTATAAATAAACTGCAACTTGAACTTGATTGCTTTTTTTGTATGAAAAAGACATGAGGATAAAATAAATACAGTGAAATCAATAGTGGTATATTTTGGGTGTTGCAACAATAAAACTATTTTAAGTGTTGGTATTACGTTATTACATGTATTCGTCTCGAACCGTACGGTACGGGCTTCGCGGTTCAGTTCATGCAGTTAGACGAAGAATACAGTCAGTCACAGGCTATCCACACTCCAATCCAGAAGGGGGCGCGCGGTAATACAACGCTGTTTGCTAACTGCCACAACAGGAAAAAGAGCAGAAGAAGAACAACGCATACGCGAATGACTTGTGTGAAATATGACCTATATGCAAGAGTGTATTCTGTTTACTGCTTAGTGCTTAAAACTGTACTGTACCAACTAGGGGACTAAATGTCGCAAGGTGGAACAAACTGTGATTTGCACTACTGTCTATTCAAAATAAACGAAAATGAATCTAGCATTTGTTCCTTTGTCCAGTAACACTTTAGTTTACGGTCCAATTCTCACTATGAAGTAGTTGCTTATTAGCATGGATATTTTAGGATATTGGCTGTCTATTAGTACTTGGAGATTAATGAGGCAAAAGTCATAGTTAATAGTTAGTTAATAGTGAGAATTGGACCATAAAATAAATAAACCAAAATCGTACCAAACCATGACCCCAAAACCGAGGTACGTACCCAACTGTGACTTCTGTGTACCATTATACCCCTACTAGGTAGACAAAAAAAAATGCCATCCATCCGAGAGTCCATCTATGAGATATCAAATATCAAAATAGACTAAATTATTAAAATATATTTAAAAAACATTTTCACTCAATTATGTATTCTACTATTATGGGCCAGAACATATAACCACAAATTTACAAAGTTAAATAATAATAATAAAAATACTAATTGAACTTGCAAAAAATCTTATATACCTGAAGAATATCAACCTCAATGTATTTTGAAAAGGTAAACCATCTACAGATATCATATTTGATCCAGTCCACAAATGTAACTGGAGCGAGCGTCAATGAGATATCAAATATTGATTAAATAATAATAGGCATTTCAGCAGTTCATTATACAGCAGTCCGTTCAAAAGTATTAAATAAAGGGCAACTTAAATGTGTAACACCACTGCATTAAAGGGTTGGTTCACCCAAAAATGAAAATTCTGTAATTTATTACTTACCCTCATGCCGTTCCACACCCTTAAGACCTTCATTCATCTTCAGAACACAAATTAAGATATTTTAGTTGAAATCCGATGGCTCCGTGAGGCCTCCATAGGGAGCAATGACATTTCCTCTCTCAAGATCCATTAAGGTACTAAAAACGTATTTAAATCTGTTCATGTGAGTACAGTGGTTGAATATTAATATTATAAAGGGAGAAGAATATTTTTGGTGCACCAAAAAAACAAAATAACGACTTATTTAGTGATGGCCGATTTTAAAACACTGCTTCATGAAGCATCGAAGCACAAATGAATCAGTGTGTCGAATCATGATTTAGATCGCGTGACAAACTGCCAACGGCTGAAATCACGTGACTTTGGCGCTCCGAACAGCAGATTCGATACACTGATAATATTATACTTTATAATATTAATACTGAACCGCTGTACTCACATGAACCGATTTAAATACGTTTTTAGTACCTTTATGGATCTTGAGTGAGGAAGTGTCATTGCTCCCTATGAAGGCCTCACTGAGCCATCGGATTTCAACTAAAATATCTTAATTTGTGTTCCGAAGATTAACGAAGGTCTTACGGGTGTGGAACGGCATGAGGGTGAGTAATAAATGACAGAATTTTCATTTTTGGGTGAACTAACCCTTTAACTCCAACTCCACCACCTTAGTTTCAAACGAAGCCAAAACAGATTCGAATCGTTACTTGTCTCTACACACACATAGGCCTTTCGTTACTGAATTAATGTTTAAAGGTCCCGTTCTTTGTGATCCCATGTTTCAAACTTTAGTTAGTGTGTAATGTTGTTGTTAGAGTATAAATAAAATCTGTAAAAATTTTAAAGCTCAAAGTTCAATGCCAAGCGAGATATTTTATTTAACAGAAGTCGCCTACATCGAACGGCCAGTTTGGACTACATCCCTCTACTTCCTTCTTTTATGACGTCACTAAAACAGTTTTTTGACTAACCTCCGCCCACAGGAATACACAAGAGTTGCGTTTGTAGAGTGTGTTTGTCGCCATGTCGTCGAAACGCTGTTATTTTCATCCCGCAGTCCAATCACCGGGTCTGATTCCGGATCAAATTGATAGAGTAAAATTAAAGACATGTTTACAATAACACTGAGCGCGTGCATCTCCACGTTATGGTAAGAGGCGTGACCTTTCCGGGCAAGGAGCGCTAAGCTGCTGTCGAATCACAACACAGGAACTGCTGGCATTCTCGTTACGTATTTCTGAAGGAGGGACTTCATAGAACAAGGAAGTCATCAGCCCGTTTTTATGACAGTGGAAACAGCGGTATACAGATAAGTAAATTATGTGAAAAATACTGTTTTTTTACACGCGAAACATGAACACATGTTATATTGCACACAATCAAAGCTTAAAAAAAAAACACGAAAAACGGGACCTTTAAACGAAACGAATAAATTTATGAAACAGTGAATTACTCATAAATTGGCCGTTGTCAGTCCTGTATTTGAGTCCTTGACACGGTTACTTTCACACAGTATTTGCGGGAGTGACAACCGCATTAACCCAACTCATACCCGTAAATATTCAGGACTCGCAACCGCGTTTTCGGAAAACACGAGCTGTGTCAACGGAACCGGACTGGGCAACTATTTGTCCGTCACTATCACATTATACAGTGCGAGAGAACCGCTCCGCGCTGCACAAACGCGTGTCTATGCGTGTTGCAGGTTTTTATGTGCTGCTTCAGTCAATGCTCAAAGTGATGCACTGGTATGGAGTAATCACAGATTAGATGATTTTTAGAACAACAGCGAGATTTCTTTTATACGACAGTTAAAAACACGAAGATAATCATGGGAAACTTACATTTAGAAACTTACGAAGTTTTAGATGAAGGGAAATTTAGACAGGCGGTGTTTCGTTCCAATATTGCGGTTGTGTAAATGTTTCAGGCCCTTTTTCTTATGTTGCTCTGCCGTTTTTGAAAGAACTATTGAATGAATGAAGTTAAAGACAAAAGCTTAGATGAAGGGAAATCCGTGCAAAAATAAAGTTTTGCAAAAAGAATTGAGCAATAAAAAAATGTCCGAGCAAAGGAAAAATAAAGTAACACACAGCAAAATAAAATTAGGCGGTAATCCTATTTTATCTTTGTTTCGTTCCAGAATAATTCAGTTCCTGAACGAATCGGTTGTGTAAATGAAATAATTCTTTCATGGTTAAAAATAATGAATGGTTTTGTTGGTTTGACTCTTACGACCCCCTTGTCAATAACGTTTTCATTTCAGAATGAATCTATTTTTTGATAAATCGGTTGACTAAATGACTCTGCCTGCGTTCAGTGATTCCATCCTAAATAGTATGTGACACTAGTAATATTCAATACTATTTAGGGTGGATAGGGTGGATAGTATGCACATTGGGATCAGGGTCTGTCTCTATGCTTGATCTGTTCTGTTGCGATCTGCGTCTCCTGCCGATGACGTGTTTCGCGGGGGCGTGCCCCCGTTTCTTGACTCCACCCCCACGTCAAACCAGTGCCATAAAGAGAACCGCACAGAAAAGTGCAGCGCAAAAGAAAACCGGTATCGTGAGCGCACGCTTGACTGAAACGCAGAATAAAATGAGCGTTGCAAATGATTTAGTAGGTTTGAGCATGAAAAATATGTGGCAAAGATAAAATAGGATTACAGCTGTCATTGATTTTTGTAATTGATTATATTTTTATTTTTGCACTACGTTATTTTATTTTGCAATTTATTATTTTTGTTTGCAAAACTTACTTTTTTCTGCTCAATACTTTATTTTTCCTTTGCAATTCTTTATTTTTGTTTGCAAAACATTTTTTATTGCTCAATTCTTTTTTTTGTTTTGCAAAACTTAATTTTTGTGCAAAACTTTAAGGCATTAATTTGACTCCATAGTCTACACCACTAATGCACAGATTGACCCAAAATGTTCTCGCTGGAGTCTGCATAACGATGACGTACTGGATTAAATCCAATATATAGTGATGCGTGACTTTTTTCCAAACCAGGTTAAAGGATTAGTTCACTTTCAAATAAAATTTTCCTGATATTTTATTCACCCCCGAATGAACGCAGCGGCAGTTAAATTTTTTCCGTAAGTAGAATAGGGAAGGTGTAAAACAAACAGCGTAAGCTTGAAGAATACAAAAGTGTGGTTTTGGCGGAAGCACTTTGAAGCAGATCATATAAAGCATATACATTTACATTTTTTTTCGAAAATGACTGATCGTTTCACTAGATAAGACCATTATTCTTTGTCTGGTGTCGTTTAAAGGTCCCGTTTTTCGTGTTTTTTTAAGCTTTGATTGTGTTTATAGTGTGCAATATAACATGTGTTCATGTTTCGCGTGTAAAAAAAAAAACAGTATTTTTCACATAATTTACTTATCTGTATACCGCTGTTTCCACTGTCATAAAAACGGGCTGATGACTTCCTTGTTCTATGAAGTCCCTCCTTCAGAAATACGTAACGAGTTCTGATTGTGCCAGCGGTTCCTGTGTTGTGATTCGACAGCAGTTTAGCGCATCTTGCCCGGAAAAGTCACGCCTCTTACCATAACGTGGAGATGCATGCGCTCAGTGTTATTGTAAACATGTCTTTAATTTTACCCTATCAATTTGATCCTGGAATCAGACCCGGTGATTGGACTGCGGGATGAAAATAACAGCGTTTCGACGACATGGCGACAAACACACTCTACAAACGCAACTCTTGTGTATTCCTGTGGGCGGAGGTTAGTCAAAAAACTGTTTTAGTGACGTCATTAAAGAAGGAAGTAGAGGGATGTAGTCCAAACTGGCCGTTCGATGTAGGCGACTTCTGTTAAATAAAATATCTCACTTCGCATTGAACTTTGAGCTTTAAAATTTTTACAGATTTTATTTATACTCTAACAACAACATTACACACTAACTAAAGTTTGAAACATGGGATCACAAAGAACGGGACCTTTAAAGCCCTTTGAAGCTGCACTGAAACTATAATTTTGACCTCCAACCGTTTGGAGGCCATTGAAGTCCACTATAAGGAGAATAATCCTGGAATGTTTTCATTAAAAACCTTAATTTCTTTTCGACTGAAGAAAGAAGGACATGGACATCTTGTATGACAGGGGGTGAGTAAATTATCAGGAAAATTTTATTTGAAAGTGGACTAATCCTTGTGAGGGTGTAGCCAGGGTAGATTTAGGCATTAGTATTTGTTGTAACGTTATGTAGGCAATCAGCACTGTCACTGACATCAGTAATATAATCTTTAGAATAATGCTGCAGGGCAGAGTTTGCCCTGAACTAGTTTGGGGGACAAAAGTCCAGATGTGGAAACACAGACAAGCGAGGTGATTTTATTAAAATAATGTATAGGAAAATACTTGTTTGACTAGCTAATTAGCTCAGTAACCATTATAATATCAAGACAATTGTGTTTTTAACAATGTGAATAAATACAATTTTATTAAGGTCTCATTTATAAAGGCCACAGTGAGCCCTAATTAAAGTCTAGAGCAACCTAATATTTAAAAGCCCGATAAGCCAGGAAAAATGTTACTGAGATAACAAGCCCACTGCAACACCACTGCCCTTCAACAAGACACTCAACCTCAAGCTGCTCCAGGGGAAATGTCCCTGCAATTAGTGTACTCTAATTCACCATAGATGAAAAACGACTGCTAAATCTCACATAACAGATTCAGTTATGTCCTGTTTTGTTTAGTAACATGTAATCCTACTGATTACTGGTGCTTGCTAAGGCTAATATTGTTATTTCTCATACTTAACACTATTTAACTTGTTAAAATTTACTGACTTTATTCATCCAGGGTATAACTGACTGGCCTAAAAAAATTGCTTATAAATCTCTCGTTATTCTATATTATCACCAAATATTGAATTTAATCTTTTCATCAACTTGTTTTCTTTCAATTAGCACAGGTTTTGTATTTCTTTTGGATCTGATCTTGATCATAGGCCTCAATGATCTGAGCTATGCACCTCAGTTTTTGAAAAAATCATTATTTGTGGGTAATTTTGGCAATATTATATAAAAAAAAAATCTGTACAATTTATCACACTATCTTGTTCAAAATGGCACAAAGTCACATGTTGGTGTTCCCTACAAAAAAATGTCTTATAAAACTCTTATGCTGTATTATCACCTCTATGTTGTATTTTCACCAAATATTTACGGAAGAGGATTAGGGCCAAGCAATAATAAATATAAATAATTGTTCAATTTCGAGAAAAAACTCGTTAAATTTCGAGAAAAAAGTCGAAATAAAATGTTGAGAATAAACTTGTTAAATTACGAGAAAAAACTCATTAAATTACGAGAACAAATTCGTTAAATTACGAATTCTCATAATTTAATGACTTTTTTTCTCGTGATTTAATGACTTTATTCTTAACATTTTATCTCGACTTTTTTTCTCGAAATTTAACAACTTTTTTTCTCATAATTTAACGAATTTGTTTTCATAATCCAACGACTTTTTTCTCAATTTAATGGCTTTATTCTCAACATTTTATCTCGACTTTTTTCTCGAAATGTAAAAATTTTTTTCTCGTAATTTAACAAGTTTATTCTCAACATTTTATCTCGACTTTTTTCTTGAAATTTAATGAGTTTTTAATGAGTTTAATCTCGAGATGGTTTTATTTTTTTATTATTGCTTGGCCCTAATCCTCTTCCGTAAATATTAAATTCAATCTTTTTGTCAATTTTTTTTTGGGGGGGGGGGGGGGGGGGATTTATTTTTTAAACTGATTGATTGTAGGCCTCATTGATATGGGGATATTATTTAAATTTTACGTTATTTTATTTAAAAATGTAGGTATTATATTTTTAATAGTTTTTTTTTTTCTGAATCAGGCAAGTAAACAACCACATCTAGCAATGCACTTAAAAAAACCTTCTCAAAACATATTAGTAAGCCCTGGCAACCACCAACACTATGGTTATCCCAAGGTTACTGTAGTCAGCCAGAGCTGTAGTTTTCCCCACAGCTGCTTTATAGCTGAACTGAACTCAATTCATAACTGATGAACTTTAAACAGTTATTGAACTGAACTGAATCAACGCTAAATTGACTTCAGCTGAACAATAACACTATTGTCTTTTTAGAGCTTTACAGCAGAATTGAATTCTGTTGGCATTATTTAGCATTATTTTCTTATTTATTACTGTAAAGCTGCTTTGACAACAATCAGTTTTGTATGAAGCTCTATATAAATAGAGTAAATGATTACAGAATTTTCATTGGCTTAGTTCTTGTAAACCAGCAACATTCTAGTTACTACTTCATTAAGTATTAAACACCACACATAGGGGAAAAAATGTCAGACAATAACAATATATTATGGGTTCCACTCAAGTATTCAAACTCTTGTTTCCTCCACCAGCAGCCAGGTGCACACGTGCATCAGCATTCATTTTTTTATTTCAAAATGCTTGTACATCTATCTTTTGTTGCCTTAATGCTCATTTTCTCGCCGCTTCTACTTCCCCTTGGCCTCCAAACAAATCAGTCACCGTGACAGTACTGCAAACAGAGGTGAGCTGATGCAATAGAAAGACCCTGCTCCAGATTGACTGCTTCTGCTGCTTGGGAGTGTCAGTGTTCTGTGTTTGTTTCCCTGTCTCACATGTTCTTTTGTTCAGTTTTCCCGCCACTAGTTTGTTCCCTTGGTTTCCCTGATTTGAGTTTATTAGTCCCAGGTGTGTTTTGTTAATTAGCCTTGTTTGCCCCTTTTGTCTATATTCCCTGTGTTCTTCCTCAGTCTTTGTCGGTTGTCGTCGATGTAGTACGTCATTGTTTCAAGTCTATGTTGTTCTCCTGCGTCTGTTCATTAAAGTCCTTTTGATTGGAGCTCCATCGTCTGCGTGTGTTTCCCACAACCATGTTGTGTGACAGGGAGCTTCAAGCGTCTGTAATTTTACTCAGAAATCCAGCCACACAGATCTAAAGCCAACATCAAAATAAAACAGTATTACTAATAGCATCTTCTAATTACAACAGATAAGGTCGGACGGCATGATTTTTTTTTTATTTGTGTCTATCATGGCGGAAAAAGAATGTGGTTCTGGTTCATGTCCATGTAGTGCAGGTTGTGGAAGCAGAATTTCAGCGTCCTCTGCTGGTTGACGGTGGCTCATGAAATAAGATGAAGGTGAAATTAACTAGCTTTCCCCCCTTTTTATAATTTGTCTAGGAACAACCAAAAAAGATTAAATGCACACTCAAAAGTACAACCAAGGGCAGTCAAGTGTTGATGCATGTTGCTTTTTTCCTTTTTTGCTGACTTGGCAGATCCACAAACAGATATTAGCCACACTTTCTCAGACTCACTGCTGCCATCCTATGCCAGCATCTTTGCATGGTGCTTCAGTGGACTAGATCTTCATTCTGATTACATTTAAATAATAATAATAATAATAAATAAATAAAGGTCATATAATCATGTAGTTAATTATTTTTATTTTGAAATATATCTGGTTAGCAATACAGACAGTATATAATCTGAAATACAGCATTAACAGCAGTCATAAACCGGGCAAAATCTTGTAAACACATTTGAGAACCAGCATCAGATGCATCCTCACAATGAAAGAGAGGCTCTCAGGTCAGAGTTCATCAGGGTTGATTTCAGCAAAATGACAGAAAGCACCAGAAATCTACTGTGGAGGTATGAATTTGCATTCAATTTGTTTGATGATTTAATCTCTCTTTATTATCGCATAGACTGAGGTTAAATGTTCACAGATGTTGTAAAATCCTCAATGTTGGGAGATTTAAAAACAAAGAAAAACATTACAACTTGCTGCAGTGTCATAACGTTGTCTGGAAATGTTTTAGCATTCAGGATTTTCATTCAGGTTGTTTGAACACAAAAATATTTACGCTTTACCTTGCTGATTGTTCAAGTCCATCATTATTGATATTTCTGTTGATCTCTATGAGAACTCTGTCCCAGAGGTCAAAGCATGTTGCTTTAATTTTGCTGTTGCGAACATCAAGAGTGAAAGTTGTTGTGATCAGTTTTATATTACAACAAATGGCTACACTTTATTTCAACGGTCCACTTTAGACATTCTACCAACTATAAGTAACTTTGCAACTACATTCAACTAACTCTCAGTAGAGTATCAGTAGACTGTTAGGTGGGCCATCGAAATAATGTTTTCAAACAAATTCTTCATAAATTGTTTTGGCATCTTAGAGGAACCAAGTAAACAGTTAAGCATATACATACAAACAAACATCAGGGCTCAACGCATCTTACCGTAAATGTCACAGTGGATCCTCATATTCCACATCTGATGTCATTTGGTTTTTCTTGTTTATGGAGACATGCAAAATTTCATTACTAAAAATATTCCATAAATCACTAAGCACACCCCTTGAAGATGACAAAAGAGGAAAGTATTGAATTTATGATCAAATGATAATGATGAATCATCAATAAATTGGAAGAGGGTATACTGTCTTATCTTCATAATGGCCCTGTGAAATAAAAGAACAGACTGAATGGACATACATTTATGCATCTATATTCAAAGGATACTCAAACAGACTATTAAACTGTAATGCAACACATTCATAACCACACAATAAGCGTAACAGCATTATGAATGATTAATGGATTTTAGTCCATGCATATTTACTTGAATCATGCCTTGAGGTCTGTGGTTTCAGTTAGTTTTTGGTCATTAATTCAGTCATTTATTGTGTGCATTGAATGAAAAGTACTGTCATACTAAAAAATTCTGTTACCCCATCGATTATATTCAAGTGCAGCATTGTCAAAAAGATCACCAAAACACTCATCTGCCCAACTAAAGAAGGAGTTAGTCATAGTTATTACAACTATTATTACATAGTTATTATAACTTTTGTGACAGCAGTCACAAAAACAGTGCCATTGCTCTGATACAGTTCTTGGTTCAACTGTAATGATATTCTCAGATAAAAGCTCATAACCCAAACTCAACTTCCTGAAATCCTGAGACTTTTCATGTGTTTTTTCTTAGCAGGCACCAAACAGCTGTAAAATAGCATTACAACTGAATTTAAGTGACAAAATGGAAAATGGGTAGGGTCATTGGCTATATAAGCGGCATTCTGGCGTAAGATCCTCAGGTTAATTCGACTGAAGCGATGACTCTGAGTTGTGCAGCGACATAGCATGGCCTGTAATACAGTACTCGTTCCCATATCTCAGAGAACTGAGGTTGTGTTAGTAACAGAGTACGTTCCCTTTCGATACTTCACTCGTACTGCATTACTAGGCGCGGTGGGGAATCATTTCAATCGCGCCGTGCTATGATTGAGGAACGTCTGAATGTGTGATAACTTGCCTTAAGCACTAATAAGGGCCTAGAGGGACCAAGTATAAGGGCGGTGTTACCCTAATCAGGGGCTCAGACATACACTATACTGCCAAAAGTATTGGAGCACCACTCCAAATCACTGAATTCAGGTGTTCCAAGAGTAGTCATCCTGAACGTCCGTTTCATAAGAGGGCGAATTAGGTGCTTGAGATCGAGGATGGGCTTGAGGCCGCCATCCTTCTTGGGGATGAGGAAATAACGGCTATAGAAGCCTGACTCGCTCTGAGCTTGTGGAACCATCTCCACAGCGCCAGCAAAGTTATCACCTCGAAGCAGGGTCGTGAGTGTCCTTGCTCCCTACTGAGGTGGGAACCACTCCACTGAAAAGCCTTTTCAGTGGAGCTCTCTGAAAAGAAAGCTATCTATGAGCACAGAGAGGCGAAGAGAAGTATTCCTGAGCCCATGTTGTGATTTCCATTACAGTAGCATTCCTGTATGTGATGCAGTGCCGTCTAAGGGCCCGAAGATCACGGGCATCCAGTATGTTTTTCCGGCCTTGATCCTTACGCACAGAGATTGTTCCAGATTCTCTGAATCTTTGAATGATATTATACACTGTAGATGATGATATCTTCAAACTCTTTGCAATTTTTCTCTGAGAAACTCCTTTCTGATATTGCTCCACTATCTTTCGCCGTAGCATTGGGGGAATTGGTGATCCTCTGCCCATCTTGACTTCTGAGAGACACTGCCACTCTGAGAGGCTCTTTTTATACCCAATCATGTTGCCAATTGACCTAATAAGCTGCAAATTGGTCCTCCAGCTGTTCCTTATATGTACATTTAACTTTTCTGGCCTCTTATTGCTACCTGTCCCAACTTTTTTGGAATGTGTAGCTCTCATGAAATCCAAAATGAGCCAATATTTGGCATGACATTTCAAAATGTCTCACTTTCAACATTTGATATGTTATCTATATTCTATTGTGAATAAAAGATAAGTTTATGAGATTTGTAAATCATTGCATTCCTTTTTTATTAACAATTTGTACAGTGTCCCAACTTTTTTGGAATCGGGTTTGTATATATAAATTTAATATAGATATTTATTTTATAAAAATTCACAGTTCAGTTAAAGACATTTCAATATAGATTTTTTTTTTTTTTACATATTACACAAAAATATTATACATAATTATACCTTACTTTAATTTAGTACCATAAGAATTTTTTAATCAAATGGGAAAGAAAGATTGTAAAAGAAACTTGCATACATCTTGGAGAGAAGGTGAACGAGGAACCCCATGGGATCGCTGTATATTGGTGGAGCTCCTGAAGGTAGTGTGAGTGTGGCACCAATGCAGATATGTACTCCACATATCTGCATTAAACAAAACTGATGAGCTATGTTTGAGTTATCAATGATTGAAAATAAATCTTGAGAGGGTTGATCTACATGTTAGAGGTGGTGGATTTGAACTGTTCAAACATTGTGGTTATTCATCTTCAAACCAAACTTGGGTCTTCAGCCAACAAAGTTTAAATCCTGTCCGGCTAGCACGCTTCCCATAATGTTTATACATTAGGTTAGTAGGTGGCGAGTAGGTGGCCTTTAGTGGCTGTTCGAACACATTCGACTAAATGAGCATTTCCACAATGATATTCGACTACCTCTAGAAGTGGTCGAAAGTGGACAAGCTTAAAATGTTTTACACACCGTTTACACCTGTATTTAGCGTCATCCACTTGTGATCCGATCGACCAAAATGCATCTTAATACCAGGTGTAAACGGGCCTAAGTATCTTTCCAAGTACATGCCAACTTATTGAATGAATGTAGGCCATCAGTTCAATGCACTTCACCAATAATGTAGATCAGTGTGAAAGTTCATAGTTATGTAGGGTCTGCACAGTCTCAAGGATGAGCAGGTCCCACCATAAACTGTGTTTAAGCCTCAATTCACGGAACTTTGGTTTGTAAATCTTACATCGATTCCGGCCCGGCAGACACTAATGGATCACGAGACTTTTTTTTTTATGACTATTTCGATAAGTCCCAAACCTCTCCTCTGTGACTTCAAAGGAGATGCGAACGCCACGGATCGGGTTTCGAAAGACAGGCCCGAATTCCAAACGGTCATAAAAAGGAAAATACACGCACGCACCCACAGACACACACACACATACAAAGACTGTATACACAAATATTATACCTGCAAATATGAATGTATCTGCCATTGTAGTGCTCGCTGCATGTATGTGTTACTAGTGTAGAATCGTAGAATTGACTGTAGTAGGTTAGTTTTCATGTTTAAACGATAGTAATAGAATGTAAAGTGTATCTTCTTTATATGACGAGAGACACCTGTCGAGTTTGATCTCTCCGTAAAGCTGTGAATCCGAGCTATTCACTCATGTACGTTACATTTCTGCCAAATGCATCGTTCAATGTTTAATAATACTATGAAGAAAATGCACTGATTCAACATACCATAAATTTATTCGGGAGACAGGACAAAGGAATGTGGAAACCCGCCAAATCGCAACGCTAGCATTGGAGGACGTTATCAAGAAGGCGTTCTGGTCTGTTGTCTTTAAAACACCATGACACGCGTCTTTTGGTGGCACAAGTTTTCTGCACGAGTTCCTGCCGTCAAGACGGACTCTCTTCTTTATTTTCCGGTCATATTACAACAGTTAAACCTTCGTTTGAAACTTCGCCGAAACAACCTCCGGACGAAGGAGCAACTATCAAACCGAGCGCTCCGAAACTCCAAGCACCCTGACTAACCTATGCAAGTATAACGTTTTCACGATTTTAAATACTGAGTTTCCTTGCTGGCTCTTACAGGTGAACGGTTGCAATTTGACCTGCTTTGATCATCTCTTTCGTTTCTGCCTCTCCTTCTACTTTGTATGTATTTGTATTTACTTGTGTCCATTTAGCCGTATAACCTGTGTATTACCCGTTTCGTATATTAAACTCATTATATCCATGCTTTTTGTTCACTTGCTCATTTTAGCAACAACCGAGTCACTTTAACGTTCTGATTCTAATGTCCTTGCTCTATATTTGGAGTCTATGATAGAAAGTTAGTCTCCCGGCCCGAGAATAACATTTCTGTCGTGATAATCTGTGGATAATTTTCCGTTTCGGTGGACGAACTGATAGTTTTCCACATAATTATTAAACCAGAACTAATCATATATGTGATTGATTATAATTCGTTGTAGTTAATTCACCATATATGTTTAATTCCCCGTTGGGTCGATATATGAACGTCATAAAGCTTTCTGAATTATGATATTCATATTTCATCCATAAATTGATTAATAACTGTACATCGCTACATTTATTTGGTGGAGAATGCGGGCATCGTTTTAAACTTGGTTTTTGGTAAAAAGCAAGGTAGAAGAATTTGTGTGTGATTTAATGTACATGCGCGCTTTATTCAGTGAGGAGACGCACGAGTCCTCACTCTACACCGTTAACAAGCTGCTGTTGTGTCTAAAAACACTGCAGGCCTAGCTTTGGGTGACCGTGAAACTGCAGTTCATTAATATTCAGACTTGTATGCAAAAGGGCGACAGTCTTTTGCAATACAGTTTTAATATTAATTTCCGCTTGAATGAAACGAATTGATCGTCATTAAGCGTGTTCTGAAACGAGATTTTGTAGCGAGTTTCCTATTTAATCTCTGCAAAAGGCCTTATCTGCCGCTATTTTAATTGAATTATTTGTGTCGTCCAATGATTCAAAAATAGCGTCTCGCTCCCTTGGTAACTAATTGGACTAGCTACCCAAAATACGTTACCAAATACAAGTCTAATCTGAAAACAGTTTACCTGCTTTATCCGATTTGACTTGTAAAGTTAGAGCTAGTCGAAAAACGCCCTGATCCAGCGTGACTAATAACAGCAGCGAATTATCCTGCAGTTACATTGTTGTGCATTAAAATTTGCGCAAACAGGGGGCCACTAAACCCCGAGTTTCCAAAGTTGTATACTTGTGATAAAAAGTTGCATCAGTCCAGTGAACTGGCACAGAAGAATCCGCCGAGATTCTAAAAAGAGTTTGTATATGTGATATGTGCAGTTAGATCAGCTGAAACGCTAATTTAAAAATATCACGGAGGTGGATGCAGTAACGCTGACCAGACGCCAGAGGGCAGTCTGTCCAGGTGGGGCACCCCTCCCTACTTCATTGTTGTGTGGACTCAGTAACGCCACCGTGTGGACGTTCTGAGTTAAAGCTGCTCTCCGTACTTTGAACTGAATTGTCTCCAAATTCCCCCGTGACTACTTCAACGTTGCTGTTACAACTGTTTGTTGATGGTTATGCTTTTCAATCGTTTTTGGAAGGTGGTTTACTTATTTAAATTTGGTTTAAACACGTTTTAAATTTTTAATTTAGATTAAGTTGCCCTTCCAACCAGAGAATTCACTTCCTGGAAGTGCTCCCCCTTGTGGACGGATCCGGAAGTCAATTCCCTGCCATCTGTGTGTCCTTTCCTCTCCTTGGTTCCTTTGGTCACAGATTTATTCTATTCTATTCTATTCTATTTTTATTTTATGTTACTCCATTCTACTCCTTTGGTTTAACTCAGTTTTGTTTGTTCTTCTCCCTCTCTTTCTCTTGAGTTATTATTTTATTTTATTTTATTAGTAATTGTTTTTTTTGTTTTTTTTGTTTGTTTTGTTATTTATTTTGCTTTATTTACTTCGGAAATTCTTTCCCTTGTATTACTTAATGCTGTATTCTATTCACTCTTAGTCCTGTGTCCTGTATGTTATTGGCTGGCAATAACATACACACACACACCCAAGCCTCCCTTATTTCATACACTTATTTTTAAATTTAATTGAACAACATTCAATTGTAATTTAAGATTAAGTAGTGTCAATCAGTTGGCATTCTGCTTACCAAGAAGCACTCCCTTTAGGGAATTCACAAATAGGGAAGGCTTTCTCCTCTCTTTGCCCCATGCTGTTCTTCTGTGCATTTATTTCAATTTAATTGAACAAGAGTTCAATTCAAGTTTGAATCAAGTGCCTCTGAATTGTGTTTTTCTTTTCTCTCTCCTTTCCCATTCTATTTCTATGCACTGGTTTAAATTTAATTGAACAGGCTTTAATTCAAATTTGAATCAAGTGCATCTGAATTGTTTTGTTTTATTTCGCCTTTTGTCCGGCTTCCAGCTCATTTAAGACCCCTATTCTGTTATCCTACACACTTGATTATTTAAATTTAGTTTAAACAAGATTTAAATTGAGATTTGAATGTACAATTAAGTTGTGTTTACTTGACTGTTTGTGTACTTGCAGACAAGGCCCTCTAGCACCCGGTGGTGAGTTGACGGTTGTTCCAGTGGGTTCCAGTGAAGTGGAGTTGCCTGGCCTGGCGAATCTGACACGTGCCTGTGCGTGAATCGCAGGACGTTTCTGGCCTCACACCACGGGCAGCACGCAGAGACATTAGCAGGTTGGGTGTGTCAGGTGCAGGGAGGCGACGAGTCCAGTTGGAACCCAAGGCAATTTTGTTTAATTTCCCTGTTTCTGCTCGACAGAACCGCCCTTTGAGTAACTGCCTGCGGGGTCAGACTCAGGGGTTGGGAAAAATTCAATTTTGACCTGCCAACCTGGCCGTCGGCGTTAATACCTCGCCTGAAAACGCAATTGTGCTGAAGGTCACTGTTTGAGAGGCTGCGTCGTGGTGCAAGGAGGGCAGGACGTCCGCGGACACCGCAGTCGGGTGTGGGAACGTCTAGGAGAGGCTGCCCCGTCACTGAGTTCTCATCTGGGCACTCGCAATTCACCCCAGGCCTAGAGTAACAACGTACAGTCCCTTCCCTTAGTGAAAACTACAAAATATTACATATCTTTCATTCCTTTAGGTTCTGGCCAACGCTTTTACTCTTAAGCCATACCCTCCCTCTCAGTTTTATGACGCAACAGCGCCCTCGCCTGGCCCCGTCATAATCCCAGAGGCGATAGGAAGTTTAAGCTTAATTTCTCCCCTTTAGCCCTTCACGTTTTTATTTTATTGCTATTCTACGTCTATTCCTTTCTATTTGTTGTCTGCTTTATTTTCTCATTTAATTGCATCCATCCCATTCTGTTCTGTTTGCCTTTCTGCTGTGTTTGTTTTTTTCAGTTCACGTAGAAGCAGAACCTGTGAGAGCCACCACGGAAGCTGAATAATAGATAAGACGGCCGAGCAGCCAGAGTCATTAGAGGACTTGCAAAGCCCCGCCTGTCAAAATTTATATTTCAATCCGGCACTCACTCACACGAATTGACCTACGGGGTCATCCTTGGTTCGACAATTAAGTGTCTAACCTACCTTCCATTAACTGTCTGCACCAGTTAACTGGAACCACACGAAAGAATTATCTAATTACGTATTACGTAACCGTTAGTCCCTGCGCAAGCTTGCATTGGTTCTTGTCTTTGTTGTGCTGTCTTTCTCTCGTCAACAGTAGAAGCCACTATGTCACGAGCATCCAGCCCTGACACCCACTGGGACCATCTCGAGACCTGGCTGGGCGTCATGACCAACCCGTTCCTGCCCAATGCCGCCGGCGACCTCCAGCACCTGAGCCGCGAGCAGCTGGACGGGGACTTGAATCGACTGATGGCCCACGATCCGATGCAGAGCTACAGTCACAAAGAATGGGCAAGACTCATCGGAGGCCTCGCCCACAACCTCATCGCCCAGGCAAGGCTCAATGAAAGGAGCAACGCACTTCTGGAGCAGGAAGTCGCGGCGCTCAAGCTCCAGGCTGAGGAAGCCCGGAGGAACCAGGCTCAGACCCAACATCGTCTTGATCAGCTACTCCTCGAGACCCCAGATCAGCGTAGGACAGCGGAGGAATCTGATCCTGAGCTACAGGAGGAAGTCGAGAGACTCCAAAAGGCCCTCGAAGAGCTCCACTTGGAGACGGGGCGCAGAGAGCAGATGGAGAAGCAATCCATAGAGGAACTAACTGGAAAACTCCAGCAAGGTGAAGCTCTCCTAGCAAGAGCAGAGATTGAACTGAAAGAAAGAGATGCTAAAGCCCGGGCCTGTGAAAATCACCTTAAACAGGCCCGAAGTGAGATCACTGCTCTGAAACAGCAAAGAGACTATCTTAGAGATGAATTGGACACTGTGCACCGAGAACTAAAGCATTCCTATAAACTGCAAAGCGAATTGGGAGGAGACTCGCATGCCATGCAGCTCCCTCTAGCCACTGGACCTAAGTGCCCCAGTCAAGAGTCCCTAGTTCGCGAGGGGGGTGAAAGCCCACTGCCAAAAACGTCCAGCCTCCAAGAACCATGGTCAGGAGCAAAGGGATGGGAGCCACCCCAGAAAAGCCGCGCTGCGAGCTATGGCGTGATTCCCAAAGAGCTGGACAGGCTAGCAAAGAATATCCCCACTTTCACTCCAAACCCAGCAGGGGGTGTCGACGTGCACGCGTATTTGCAAGACATTGACTTCCTGTTGCAAAATGTGGCCAACGTGAGTGCATGGGACAAGTTGTATCTACTCCGCATCACGTCCAGCCGTGACGTGCGCAGCTTCCTGGATCGGCAGCCAGAAGCTGTCAAATCAGACTACCAGCTGCTGCGACAGGCTCTGATCAAAGAGTTTTCTGACCCTGAATCGGACCAAGGGCTCCTCGCGGCCATGGATCTTAAACAGGGCCGACTGGAAACTCCACAAGCATATTACAACCGTATACGAAAGGCCTACTTCGGAGCACGCAACGAGCCAGGAATGGAGGAAGATTTCAACTTTAAGACTTTGTTTCTTAGAAACCTGCACACTGCAGTAAGTCATCATCTGGGAGTCCTGGCCTGCCCACGAAGTATGTCTATTCAACAGCTGCGAGATTTAGCCCACAAAGCTTATTCCAAGCAAAGGGCCATATCTGAAAAGACTGTTAAAAATCCAACCATCTACCCGGTCTCTGAACACTGCCCAGAACTGGCCCTAGAGGGTGCACACACACAACACAGTGACAGACCGTTCAACCGAGAGGCACGGCAGTTCCCAGCCAGCAGAGGGCAGCCTCACCACGAGGGCGCCCATCCCAAGCACCAGAGCAGACACTCTGAAAGATTCTGGGACAAGCCACATCCAGCCAGCAACCAAAGGGGCGGTTCCACATGGGAGACCAGCCGGCGACCCAGAAATGGCAGGCCTTCATCGGATAGAGCCTCAAGCCCCAATCGCCAAAGACAGAAGGCCTCTCGACATGCATCAAACAAGTCCAAGTCCGAGCCCTCACAGGAGCCGAGCCACGCAGTTATGTCCGAGTCTGCAGAGATTCTGAAAGTTCTGAAAGAACTGATCCAGAAAAAGCCCAAAAAGGAAGACAAGAAGGACAAGTCAGACTCCTTATGACTAGAAGCAAGGTCTGCCCCTAGCGTCTGCCCTGACAGCCCTTTAACACAACCTCACACCCAACTCACAGTTGACCAGAGACTTACCACACAGTCAGTTAGTACATCACAGAGTGACCTCATCACACAGTCACCTCAGCCAACAACCGCACACTCCGAGCAAACCAGCTCACATCAACCCACCGACGACCAGGACGCCACGGTACCAGAAAGTGCCGTTTTGGTTGTCTGCCTCCCAAACGAACCACATGACACCAGCCCCACTTGCTTATCGGTCAGCACCCAAGCCCCGGTACCAAGACTCCTGGGAAACCTTATCGAAAAGGGGGTGGCCCGAAAGCTGTACATAGCCATCACTGTGGAAAATGATGTGAGGATTGAGGCCCTTGTAGACACGGGAGCAGACCTAACTTTGATGTCAACTAACCTTTTTGAAAGACTCAGACATGAAGCAAAGAAACAAAATCGAACTCTCAAATCACAAAAATGTGAGCTAAATGTGCAGTCATACAGCCAAACTGAGATCCAACTTGAACAAATAGCTCCCATTCATCTAACCATCGGTCCAATGAGTTTGGTGCACCCCGTATACATCTCACCGATGGACACGTTTCCCCTGCTCATTGGCAAAGACTTGCTAGATCGCTTTGAGCCCCTATTGGACTTCAGACAGCTGAAAATTTGGGCTCAAGTACGAGAACCGCGGCCTTTCCAGTCACCCAGGTCATCTGAGCCAGACTGTCAGGTCACAGAGGTCACGGGAAACCCCACAGCTAGCCGCGGGAACCCCGTCTCAGCACCAGGGCAAAGTTCAAGTTCGCTCCTCTGCACCCTTCAGCTCACCACAGACTCTGACTCCTTCTGCCCCAAAGTCACACCAGACCCGCAGCTGAATGGCTTAACAATAACAGACACTGTCCTCGCACTGTGGGCTGACAACTCAGCCATCAACCATAACGTGTTCAATGCTCTCAAGGAAAACGCACCGGACCTCCCATTCGTCAACAAGCGCACACGTTTCTCTTTAGACTCTCGCCTGTCAGCCATGACAACGGCCAAAGGCGTCTGCGCTCTGAACTTGAAATGGAACGGCCGGGTTCTAACCCATTACTTTCTGGTCCTCCCAGACCTAACGCATGATGTTTACATTGGAGCAGACCTCCTGATTCGCCTCAAAGCTCACGTGGACATGGTTAATGAGGTAGTGTGGGCACCAATGACTGTACAGCCCCCTGTTGTTCCGGTTGACCTTGAGAACCTCGTGTCTGGCCAGACCATTCCAGAAGTCTGCTTCCTGGTCAACGAACAGGAAACTGTAGTACCCGCTTATACCAAAGGGGTCGCTATTCGCCTCAACATGAGACAGGGCCAAAACCTGAATAACACACTGGGTTTCTTCCAAATTTCACCTGAAAGCGTGGAACTTGGACTCACCTTGGAAGCCACACCCCTCACTGAAGTGTCATCCCGTGTTATCTACATTTTGCTTAACAACTGCATGGCTACCCCCATCAGAATTCCCAAGGCCTACCGGCTGGGATGGCTAGTAAGCCACGACTTCCATGACTTTGAACTCACGTTACCAGTCATCGGGTCAATACCAGCTGCTATGATACCAGAAGGGAGCCCAGACAACACGGTTTTAACCGCACCCTTCAAGACCATCTCCATCACTGCCATCATGCCGGTACCCACAGAACAGGTGTGCAGAACGGAACTGATAAAGGACCAACACCTTGCAGTATACACAGTCTCTAGCCAGCCTGCCTGTGAAACCCAGGAAAACACGGCACCACTGACAGCCAGCCTGACAGCTGACACCACCACAGAAGAGCCGTTCCCAGGGTTCGAATCTCAAGTCCAACAAATCCTGAAGGATGCAGATGCCCTAAAGTACGAGGCAGACCGCCAGAAACTCAGGCAGGTCCTGTACAAATTTAAAGCATCATTTGCCAAAGACTCTTTAGACTGTGGACTCACTAACCTCCACACGGTGCGCATTCCAACGCGCCCAAACGCTCCTCCCACCTTTGTCAGGCAGTACAAAATTCCCATCGCCTCACACGAACCAGTGCAGGAGATTATCCGCTCCATGGAAGAGAAAGGTGTCATCCGTCCTTGCAACAGCACCTACTCAGCCCCCATCTGGCCTGTTCTCAAACCAAATGGCAAGTGGCGACCAACCATTGACTACAGGAAGTTGAACCAGCAAGTGCCGCTGTCACGGTGGCCCATGACACAGCTGGAACAGGAACTACCCCAAATCAAAGGAGCCACTATCTTCTCTACGTTAGATGTGGCATCAGGATTCTGGACAATACCTGTACATCCAGCAGATCAACACAAGCTAGCTTTCACTTTTGGCAACCGACAGTACACTTTTACAAGGTGCCCATTCGGCTATGCCAACTCACCAGCTGAATTCAACATCTTCCTGAACAAAGCATGTCCAGATGCAAGGATGCGAGGGAACCTCATCTATGTAGACGATGTGCTCATGAAAAGTATGACTGTGGCGGACCACCTGATAGAAATAGACCATGTTTTGACCCAACTGACCACTGCCGGCGCCAAAATTGCCCTCCACAAAGGACAATGGTGCCGAACCAAGGTCAACTACGTGGGTCTACTTGTCGGTTCACAGGGCATTGAACCGCAGTCCAGCCGCATTCAAGCTATTCAAACCATCAAACCTCCCACTAACATCTCAGAGCTGCGTAGCTTTCTAGGTGTGTGCAACTACTCGCGACAGTTCATTGAGAACTACTCGGACATTGCAAGACCTCTAACTACTCTGTTGAAAAAGGACTGCCCGTTTGTCTGGACGGACGCCCAAACAAGTGCAATGAATGAACTGAAACGACATTTGTGCACAGCCCCATGTCTGGCTTACCCCGATCCAAAGAAGGAGTTCTACTTGGAAGCCGGATTCTCCAAGAACTGCCTGAGCGCTGGTCTCTACCAACGATACGATCAAGACAAAAGAGTCGTAGCGTATGCCAGCAAAACACTCCTGCCACCGGAGTGCAAATACTCAGACTGTGAAAAGGCTTTGCTCTGCACTGTATGGGCCATCCAAAGATTTTCCAACTACATTGGGGCACAAAAGGTTATCATAGAGACCTGTCACCAACCTGTCACCTTCCTCAACAGCCAACGCATCCGAGATGGCGTAGTCACCAACTCACGCATAGCCACATGGCTGATGGCCCTCCAGGGGCGCAACGTCGAGGCCCGATACGCCCAAAATCACAAGTCGGCTCTTGGCAACGGCTTGGCGGCCTGCCAAAACTGCTCCGATGACACTCCAGCTTCGACACCGGAGATGGAAATACCCCAAAACCAGCAACCGACCTGCCACCGGTACTTCGAAGAAAATGCGTGCCAAGGTATGCCCACTGCCTACGTAGATGGATGTTCGTACAACCATGAGGGCATCCTAAAGGCAGGTGCAGGGGTGTTATGGTTAAACGACCAACCCTGCCCACCACAACACTTCAATTTGGGCCCCCAGTCATCGCAGTATGCGGAGGTAGCTGCGATCCTCATCACCCTCCAAATCGCACTGGCCCACAACATCAAAGAACTCCTCATTTGCACAGACTCAAACTATGCCCGACTCAGTTTCACATGCCACCTCCCAGGCTGGAAACTAAATGGCTTCAAGACCGCAAACAACAAGCCGGTCAAACACCAACACCTGTTCCAAGCATGCGACGATATCACGACGACACACAACATGATCGTTTACTGGAAGAAGGTGAAAGGACATTCGAAGCTACCTGGCAGGGACAAAGACTTGAATGACCAAACTGATGCCCTTGCCAAGACGGGCGCACTACGGGGTAATCTGTGGTCACCCCCCACCCAAACACCCACCCCTGCTGTAGCAGCAGTCACCCGCAGCCAACGTACTGCTCCCGTCCTTGCTCCCACACCACAGCCGCTGTCACTAGCTCCACAAATTTCCAACAATGACATTGCCGACCTTCAAGCCTCGGACTCTGCCATACACACGATAAAAAACCTCCTCTCAAACCCCTCCTGCCCCCGATCACGAAGTCCGACTTCGACAACAACCCCAGCCTCAAACGACTACACTACGTCAAGCACATGCTGCATGTGAAAGAAGACATTCTGTGGTATGCCCCTGATGATCTCACTGCGCCAAGGCTTGTGATACCACACGGCCAAAGGGGGGTTATGCTCATGTATGCCCACGACGCACCATGTGCTGGACACCATGGTACCAGAGCCACTTACGAGACACTGAAACAAGTGGCATACTGGCCTGGCATGCAGCAGGATGTGGCAGAGTATGTTAGAGGATGCCTGGTGTGCTGCCAATTCCAACCGGCAAACCCAACTCACAGAGCTCCACTGCAACGCAGAGGAGTCACATTCCCATGGTCAGACCTCCAGATAGACTGGGTGGGGCCCCTGACCAGATCGACGAGAGGAAACAGGTATTTCCTCACGGTCGTGTGCCAATTCACCAAGTGGGTAGAGTGTCTTCCAGCACCGAACGACACGGCCCAGACTACAGCATACCTCCTGATGAACCACATTTTCAGCAGATTTGGGCTGCCATTGAGAGTCAACTCCGACAGAGGTACTCATTTTACCGCTGAGATCATGCAGCAAATTTGGAGACTCCTGGGCGTACAGAGCCAACTGCACATCAGCCACCATCCAATCTCTTCAGGGCAAGTGGAACGGACCAATAAAACTGTGGTTAGCATGCTAAAAAAATATGTGTCCGCCAACCAGAAAGACTGGGATGTGAAACTTCCACTGGTACTCATGGCTATTAGAGCCACTCCGCAGGAATCAACTCGGGTGTCTCCCTTTGAACTGATGACAGGGCGACAGATGACCCTGCCGTTGCACCTGCTGTACCAACCGGGAGATTCCAGCCTCGTCACCGCCTACACTACCCACCAGTATCTCGACGAGCTACACCGACACCTGAGAACCACGTTTGCTTTTGCTCAACAGCAGCTTCAACGAAGCGCAGAAGGCCAGAAAGCATACTATGACCGCAAGGCGTCACACCAGGAACTGGATGTGGGTGACCGGGTCTGGTACTACCTTTTCGCTCAGCCACCCAAGACAGCCTCCCAACGGCTGTCAAAGAAATTTCTTCCCCGGTGGACAGGACCTCATGAGATTGTGGACAAACTATCCCCGGTGGCGTACCGAATCAAGTTGAGCCGAGGGCAGAAAGAACCAATTTTCAAATGGGTCCACCGTAACCAGATTAAGAGACATGTGGCTGTTGACAGAGAAAGGCAGGGAGGGAACAATGCAAGCTAATCCCAGTTGCAATCCTCGGAAAACTGTCCTCACCAACCACGGACATTCCCCGCTGACCAACCATGCCTCTCTCTCCCTCTCTCTCTCTCTCTTCCCCTCTTCTCTGTAACAGGATGCTGCTGTGGTTCACCCTCGTGTGCCTCCTGCCAACCAGAGGACAGCCGCAATCCGACATCACATCACCAGGTCCCGCATCTGGTATCGTACTGAGGGAACAACCGGGACTTCTCATCACCAACTGCCGGACTTACACTCAGAAAGTGTATGTGCGGTTGGACCCCCGCACCGTCTACAAAGCACACTATCCCAGCCATGTCGCCCAATACAGCTGGGCAGGGGCCCGATGGACGGAGAACGCCCTCACTCACGCGGAAGCCGACGTCCAGCACATGCTCGCCCAACTGGAGAAAATGACTGTCACACAAGCCGAGTTAAGTGGACACAACCGACGCACCAAACGGTTCTTGGGAGCTCTGCTCGGAGCCGCCGCTGCAGTCGGGACCCTATTTAACCTCGGCATGTCCAGTGTCAACGCGGTGAGCCTAACCACCGTAAGGCGGCATGTGGCCGAAATCCAAACGGAGATCCCCCAGCTGAGAGAACAACTCACCACACAGAGCCAAACCCTTCAAAGCATCGGGAAAACTCTGAAAGGCACTGTAGTGGTTCTCAACACCCACAGTGTCCTGCTGAACCAGACAGTGAACTCAATGAAGCAACTGTTTACTGTCTTCCAAAATGACTTCGCCCAAACTCAGCTCGTCACTGCTCTAATGACAGACATGCTGCGGGAAGTGAGCTCCTCCATGGACAACCTGGCCATGGGAAGGATTCCCCCATACCTCGTACCCCTGAGCCTCGTACAAACTGTGCTGGCCTCTGCTGCCGTCAGACCCACGGACCCTATCCAAACCCACCTTGCCTACTCCCTGGGTAGTGCCATCCTACTGCATGTCGACCCCGAACAAAGGGAGTTGGCCTTCCTCCTAAACCTACCTATCATCGAACCAGATAACATCTACCGACTCAAAGACATTGTCAATGTCGGGTTTTGGAAGGGTAACACCCACATCAAGATACACACTCCAGCTGTGGTAGCATACCACGACAGCAACCCCCAACTGTACCTGGCTCCCAATTTACGCATGTGTGTTTTGACCAAAGACATTCATTACCTCTGCCCTAGCAAACCTTTCCTCAGAGACAATACTGAAGGAATCTGCGGGTTACAGCCCATGATCAGCGACACACGCTGCCCTGCCGAGGCCAAGCCTCGCACCCAAATCGTCGGAACACAAGCTGAGATTGTGGGCAATCGATGGCTTGTTAACACTCCCACTCGCACCGCCACCCTGACTTACGATCAGCACGACACTGCCACTCGTGTCAGCCTGCCCAGTCAAAGTATGTGGATCCAGGTACCCCTGGGTGCCATCCTCCACCTCGATGACCTGGCCTTGTACCACATCTCAAGTGAAGAGTACCAGTCAGAACTGGAGATCCCATCCTTTTTCATGAACCACAACCTCACTTTGGCCCCAGAGCTGGAACTGAGGATTGAGAAAGGGGGGTCCCAGTTAATTGACATTACTCCTGTCGACACTGCCCTCCAAGCACTCTCCCGACTGCCCATCCTGACCAGCTCCCCTATAGTCCAGGCTTGGACTGCCGCCGACACAGCCCTTTGCCTCTCCATGGCAATCGGGTACCTACTGACCCTGGGCCTAGCCTTCATCCTTTTCAAGAGGATGAAGGGGATGCAAGAGTCCATGGACAAGTGCCTGCCTGCCCTTCCCCGGGGTTTCAAGAGGAAACCAAGGAGAGGAGGCACCAACACGGAGAACGTACCAAATCTCATCGAAATGGACTCTCCCTTCGACGACCCGAAGGCCGAGGACCAGTAGGGACCACCTGCTGTCCGACATCTGTGCCATCCGACCTCGCTACCGTCCAACGAGATCCGCACGGGGACCTCACTGGCCGAAAGGGGGAAACTGTAGGGTCTGCACAGTCTCAAGGATGAGCAGGTCCCACCATAAACTGTGTTTAAGCCTCAATTCACGGAACTTTGGTTTGTAAATCTTACATCGATTCCGGCCCGGCAGACACTAATGGATCACGAGACCTTTTTTTTTATGACTATTTCGATAAGTCCCAAACCTCTCCTGGTGACTTCAAAGGAGATGCGAACGCCACGGATCGGGTTTCGAAAGACAGGCCCGAATTCCAAACGGTCATAAAAAGGAAAATACACGACGCACGCACCCACAGACACACACACACATACAAAGACTGTATACACAAATATTATACCTGCAAATATGAATGTATCTGCCATTGTAGTGCTCGCTGCATGTATGTGTTACTAGTGTAGAATCGTAGAATTGACTGTAGTAGGTTAGTTTTCATGTTAAACGATAGTAATAGAGTGTAAAGTGTATCTTCTTTATATGACGAGAGACACCTGTCGAGTTTGATCTCTCCGTAAAGCTGTGAATCCGAGCTATTCACTCATGTACGTTACATTTCTGCCAAATGCATCGTTCAATGTTTAATAATACTATGAAGAAAATGCACTGATTCAACATACCATAAATTTATTCGGGAGACAGGACAAAGGAATGTGGAAACCCGCCAAATCGCAACGCTAGCATTGGAGGACGTTATCAAGAAGGCGTTCTGGTCTGTTGTCTTTAAAACACCATGACACGCGTCTTTTGGTGGCACAAGTTTTCTGCACGAGTTCCTGCCGTCAAGACGGACTCTCTTCTTTATTTTCCGGTCATATTACAACAGTTAAACCTTCGTTTGAAACTTCGCCGAAACAACCTCCGGACGAAGGAGCAACTATCAAACCGAGCGCTCCGAAACTCCAAGCACCCTGACTAACCTATGCAAGTATAACGTTTTCACGATTTTAAATACTGAGTTTCCTTGCTGGCTCTTACAGGTGAACGGTTGCAATTTGACCTGCTTTGATCATCTCTTTCGTTTCTGCCTCTCCTTCTACTTTGTATGTATTTGTATTTACTTGTGTCCATTTAGCCGTATAACCTGTGTATTACCCGTTTCGTATATTAAACTCATTATATCCATGCTTTTTGTTCACTTGCTCATTTTAGCAACAACCGAGTCACTTTAACGTTCTGATTCTAATGTCCTTGCTCTATATTTGGAGTCTATGATAGAAAGTTAGTCTCCCGGCCCGAGAATAACATTTCTGTCGTGATAATCTGTGGATAATTTTCCGTTTCGGTGGACGAACTGATAGTTTTCCACATAATTATTAAACCAGAACTAATCATATATGTGATTGATTATAATTCGTTGTAGTTAATTCACCATATATGTTTAATTCCCCGTTGGGTCGATATATGAACGTCATAAAGCTTTCTGAATTATGATATTCATATTTCATCCATAAATTGATTAATAACTGTACATCGCTACATTTCCCAACTGTTTACATTCACTTAAAGGGATAGTTCACCCAAAAATGAAAATTTGATGTTTATCTGCTTACCCCCAGGGCATCCAAGATGTAGGTGACTTTGTTTCTTCAGTAGAACACAAATGATGATTTTTAACTCCAACTGTTGCCGTCTGTCAGTCAAATAATGCGAGTGGATGGGAACTTCTACTATAAGAGTAAATAAAACTTGGTTAGACAAATCCAAATTAAACCCTGCGGCTCGTGATGACACATTGATGCCCTAAGACATGAAATGATCGGTTTGTGCGAGAAACCAAACAGTATTTATTTCATTTTTTACCTCTAATACACCACTATGTCCAACGGCATTCATCACTCAATTCGTGAGGTCTGATCGCGCTCTGACAATGGAAGTGATGTCTAGCACTCATTGAAGTATAAGCGCGAGACATCACTGCTGTTGTCAGAGGGCGATCAGACCTCACTAATAGAGTGCTGAACACAGTTGGACATAGTGGTGTATTAGAGGTAAAAAAAAAAATGATATAGATACTGTTTGGTTTCTCGCACAAACCAATTGTTTCGTGTCTTAGGACATCAATGTGTCGTCACGAGCCGCAGGGTTTAATTTGGATTTGTCTAACCAAGTTTTATTTACTCTTATAGTAGAAGTTCCCATCCACTCGCATTATTTGACTGACAGATGGCAACGGTTGGAGTTAAAATATTTGGGTGGAAAACAACCTCCTTTGGGTGAACTATCCCTTTAAGACATAACCGACTGTTTACATGAACACTTGGCAAGACAGACATTTTGACGTGCTTGTATTTGAATGTTCGAGTGCAATAAGCCGTAAAACAGAACTGAATGCGGGATTGCGCACTGACCGAGAGGCGACTTTCTGTGCACAAGCTTCGGTGTGCAAAGCAGCTTGAGTTCCGCAATGAGTTGTTTTCCACTTAAAGGGTTAGTTCACGCAAAAAATAAATTTCTTTTATTAATTACTCACCCTCATGTCGTTCTAAACCCGTAAGACCTTCATTCATCTTCGGAACACAAATTAAGAAATCCGAGAGGATTTTTTTTTTTTTTTTTAGAAAGCAACATAATTACCACATTCAACGTCCAGAAAAGTAGTAAAGACATAGTCAATGTGACTACAGTGGTTCAGCCTCAATGTTATGAAGCGACAAGAATACTTTTTGTGTGTAAAAACTAAACAAAAATAATGACTTTATTCAACTATTTCATCTCTCCCCTATCAGTCTACTCTGCTGTTTATGTTGTATAGACAGTGCAGGCTTCTATGTACATGTCAGAAGGATGTTCAGAGAAGCTATGTGGCTTATTTTTGTTTTATACTTTATCTTACAGTTACCTAACCTACTACTGTAAATGAAGCAGGAGTTGTTTAAACTGCGTCGACAAAAGCGAAACGTGGCCACAAAGTCGACAGATACTTTACAGCCTAGTTGCTAAATGCTACAGAAGAACAGCCTTGCGGCAAAATTGAGTCAGCACCCTTGTGACCTGGTCTTAACAAAAACTGCATGTTGTCAAGTTCTCAAAACCGGAACATATGGCAGGGCTGTCATTCGAAAATAGCTTGTATCCAAGGGGAGCACATGAAGATGTACAACATTGTGTAAGAAACACAAACCCTTAGATCCTTTGAGCAATCATACAAAGAAATATGGTCAGATTAGTCATCTTTCATCTCATTTTTAGCATCCAGAGTGGCTTGGAGAGCACATTCTATTGCCAGCTGGTAAACAGGCTGACGTGTCAGCAAAAGTGCTTCCATGTTGTTGAGGAATTAGGTGATATGATAGCACTGCATGGATTTGAACACACAGGAACATGAGGCCAATTTTGAGGCTCGGTGCAAACGTGACTCATTTTAAGTACATTCCTGTTAGCTCATCTGGTATAACATGATTTAACTGCTACTTTTAACATGACTTAATTGCCACTTTTGTTTCACAGTTTTGACTATTACACCACTTATATATACACATAATAATCTATTTGTAAATATATTGATAATTATTTTATTATTATTGTTGTTGTTGTTATGTATATATATATATATATATATATATATATATATATATATATATATAAATGGTTATCTTTCCCTCCTTGGGTATTCTTTCAGATATAACAGTGCATCATTTATTCACTGTGTTTTGTTTGTCATTCTTCTCACTCCTTCTCCGTTTGTAACCTGAAATGCCTTTAGAGGTTGTAGTTTGAGCGTGAAAAGTACAAGCGCTGGTGTCGCTTAGCTTTATTGTTGTCTGCATGCACATACTGTTGTTTTTATCGTAGATTTGACATTTAATGTGGTTAATATAAGCACCGTTTTTCCTCAGTGCATGTGCGTGTGTTACAGTTTGTTCTTACATAATTCCATTTTTATGAAATCAAGCTGCCCTAACCAAGCTGGAGAAACATACTCATTACTCTGTAATGATGTCAGTAAGGTCTGCAGACATGTCAAGGTATTGTTTAAATAGCCCAGCGCCACCAGTCCACTGTAACTGCTTTGAGTGCCCATTCCAGACAGTCTTGTGGGTGTGTGTGTAGAACAGGCCATACGGCGAGTGGTAATAAATAGGGTTTCATAATGACTAACAACACTGTTCTGCTTAGGTCATATTGAGCTGCTGGCATGGACAGCATGTGTCACAGGTCTGAGGGCCACGTCTCTACCTGGGGGCCCCCGTGGTGCCATTTAAGGGGCTGCCATCGTTGCGCCGCAGATCCCAGATCAGGGAATCAAGTGTCAAGCAGGCTCCGTGCTGGGCGGCAAAGTTATAACGACACAATGTGGTCCTTTTTACCCCCAAGCTCTCTTTGCTCAAGCGTCTTATTATTTCTACCTGGAACAAGAGAAGGAGAAAGTGAGAGAGAGAGAGACAGAGAAAGACAGGCAACAACTTCGGTCTTGTTAATGCTTGCTTGTTAGAGCCAAGACTGGCTTCTAATAGCCTGGTGCCAAACTTTCAGTATTCTTTTGTAATTGGCAGGTAGCACAGCGAGCTTGACAAATGAGTGTCAGCTATCAGCCATCCCAGTACTACACATGCCAGGCATGTGGAGGAAATCAAAATAATTTAAATAAATAAGGTGCCGAATGCCAGGCTTGAACACTGAAAGAGAGAGAGAGAGAAAGTGTGAGAAAGAAAGGGAGTGTTTGTGAACGGGAGGTGAGAGAGAGAGAGATGGATGGAAAGAGAATGGGAAAACAGTGTCAGGTTAGAAATGCTGATCCTGTTAGCATGGAACAATTATTTGTGATACGAAGAAATACACATAGGGAAAAAAGTTCAAGTTTACATCACGTATAGAAAAGGAAACATAAATAACCAGATATACTCGATATTGAACATTTTAACATGCAGTTTGTATGTATGTATGTTATGTTATCGCTCTCTCCACTACAGTAAGATTTTTTNAAAAAAAAAAAATGATTAGAATAAGTAGAACAATTAAAATTACAGACTGATAATAACGATATGTTGAAAAAGAATGAGACAGTGGGAAAAACTATTAATCAAAAATTCAAATAAGTGAAAATATATGGAAAATATAATTTTTCCATTCAAAGGCTATGAAGAAATGTAAATAAAATTTAAGAGTTATTAGTGCAAAAAGTACAATAACAAACAAAACTAAATAGAAGGGTCATTATAAGATGTTATAAGACCGTTGAGAATGAGCAAGAATAATGCTTATTGTTAGAGGACCAGCTAAAAACTATTAACTGTAAAGAGAAAACAGGGTTCTGAATAAAGTCTGAGAATTATTGTCTCAGGACGTGAAATGAGTACTTTGAAAATAATTTGTGAAATAATGACTTACAATAGGATAAATGTGCAAGATTAAAGTTTAAAAAAAATTAAGTTATATGGAGTTAAATTGAGGGGAAAAAAATGGAAATATGAACTTAAGAAAGGATTTAATACAAATTAAAATAAAAATAAGGGATAAAACTTGTTAAATTAGACATATTAAAAACATAAATAAATAAATAAATAAATAACATAAGAGAAATTGAAACAAAAATGTGAAGAAATTCCCACAAAAAGAGTATAGGTCAAACAAATAATATAGTGTACAGTTGTTGTAATTGACTAAACTGAGAAAGAATAAAACATCAAAATAAAAAAGGTATTATTAGCAGAGACTAATTAAAAGCAAAAACTTATAAAGGTCAAACCTAAACAAACATAATACCTGTTGTATTAAGAGTCTTTGATAAACTCGTAAAAAATGACATATAACTTGTGTGTGTATTCGCCAGGAATGCGAAACAACACATGTCTTAGAAAGGGCCATAAATAATAGCCTAAGTGTGTTTCTGGACGGGATACCACATTGGATCTGTGAACATTAGCTATGAGATAATACTGATAAGATGTGTCTATTGATGAATGATAGGCAGAATTTGGGCATGGATTTAGTGATTTGACTAACAGAAATTATAATACTAAACTAAACTCAAGGCAAGGCAAAACAGCTTGGTGATTCTGGTGTCGTTAAATTCATGGTAAATGATAAGAAACAAAGCAAGATGATTCTAATTGATTGGAAAATCCAAAAGAACAAAAACTAGACTTTAATTTCTTGCTTTGATATATAAAATAAAATGTTTCAGCTTAATGAGGAACAATATTCAGCTGAAACAATAATTAACGGACATATTATTAATTAAAAAGAAAATGAATTAAAGAAAAACAAAACAGAAAATTAACTTCCCAAGAAGGGGAGAGTTTGAAGTAAATTGCTTAAAGTAAAGTACTGAACAACTGGATAGAACATATTAATCTTAATGAACAATTATTAACAAATACTTAATAATTGATTAAAGATACAAGTACTGATGCCAGAATATCTTCTAGAAGGGGGGGAAGTGGTCCATCTGTAGAAGATCTTCTGACATTCAAACACAGATTTTAAAGCAATAGTTAATCTAATGACTATTGTTGGAACACAGATTCCAGTCTGTGAGTATGTTGAGGTTTGTGTGGGAAGATTTATGACCAGAGCTGAGGCACAGAAGGGTCAAACTTTCTGCTGGCATTAAATGGAGACAGAGAAACAAAATGAAGAGAGATGGGCAATGAGCCAGACATAATGCAAAGATTATGAAAATCCTGCCTGTATAAAATAATTGTAAAATAATTTTAGTTATAACTAACAATTATAACTATAAACAAAGCAGGATTTTGGCCTTTATAAGTATATAAGCATTTAAGTAGTGATTGAGATATTTATGAAAGAAGTAAATAATATAGAGCATATAGGCCTGGGTTTTGTCAAAACAGCCCAAGATCTAGATATGATGGAAAATAAAGGACATTAGGACCTTAAGAAAATAAATAAATAAATAAATTAAATATAAAGTTAAGCTAAATAGACAAGAGAAATAAATTATGTTTTAAGAATATAAACAAGGAAGAAAATACTATCAGTTTAGATAGAACCAAGGTTTGGGAAATGGAAACATGGCTTTATCTTAAAGATGGGAAGATAAAATAAGACAGAATAACAGAGTGACAGATGTACAAAACAAGTTATGAAAGTCACTGGTAAACACAACCTCACTAAAGGATGTGCTTAGATGCCAAAGTAATGATAGTAAAGAGAAAAGAGACTGTAAGTAATCAGGTGATAGCTTAAATCATTTGGTTTAATAGGAGATATTGTAGTTAATCAACAATTACAGAGATAGAAAAACGCTTCAATTCTATTATTTGAATAGAGAAACGGTAATGCATATCAAGGTGAAATAGAGCCCTCCATCTAAGTAAAGGAAACTGATCATTGATTGGACAAGTCACTATAGCTGCCATTGGAAGTTCAGGTTCCCATAGAAACAGGAAGCTAATGAATGGGATTGCACATGTGCATTGGCTGATGTAATTTAAAAAATAAGCCTTTTTAACTATATTTAAGCATGGAAAACAACACTTATGTGAGTTTATGTCAAAATTAGTGTCTAATTATAAATATGATATTAATCAGGGAGTAAAGTAACTAATTGAGTAATTAAGAGTTCTGTGAGCAGCTTTTGAGATTTCAGGATCCCCCATTCAAATAGACAGGACATGAATGTTTGAACTAGCAATTACAAATATGGACGGCAAGCAAACAGATGTATCTTTAAAGGGATTTTGATTTAACAATTCAAGATGCAGTTACAATGACAATTGAAGGATAAATAATAATAAAAGACCTAAAAAAATATTAGGCAATATAAGTATGTAGATTAGAATATACAAAACAACATAGAAGAAATTATTAGGGTGAAGATCTTGAGTATTGCAATAAATATAAAGCATCAAAAAAACAGACTGTTCTTTAAAGGCTTTTTGGAATCTGCAGTTTAGCAGAAAAAAGGATGTGTACGAAGGGAGTGAAATAGTCGTCTGAGCAGGATTTATAGGTTAGTCCTTCACCCAGGAGAGTAGGTGCTCTGAAAGCTCATAAAACAACATGCTTTTAATAATATAGACACAGAACAAGAGAAACTTGGCAAAACAACCTGGGATCTAAAGAGAGATGTAAAAGATAAAGAGACTTAAGTATTTAACTTCAAAAGAGTTTGGACGAACAAAGATACTAAATAAAGATAAGCAGCTATAAATACAGAATGATAATATTTAAATTAATCGATTGACAACAAGCATAAGTGACAAGTCAGATGAGTTTATACAATGAGGTGTATAACGCTGTTGTGTTGTATATGCCTAGAAAAATGAATGTATAAATGAATTGTAATGCACAATGTGAAGGAATATGTATGCCTACATTTCCATTTTGTTTTATTAAGACTGCAGAGTAATACTGCATGCATGTAATACAGATACATGTTGTCTGATTGGAAATTAGAAAAAGATTATGAAAACTATTTTTTTATTTGAAAGAACATTTTAAGAGTAACTTTGTAAAACTTGCAGAGAGCAGCAAATAAGCATCTGATAACAGAAATAGGTGAGACCATACTATAATAGCAATTACAAAGGCCTGTGAAAATGCATATATGTAATGAGATGGAAAGAAAGAGAATAATGAATTACTTCTACACAGTGTGGAATATAATAATTACAAAGTGAGAAAACAGATAGTAAAAACCTGGAGAAAACTGATGTTAGTAAATATTATTGTTAAGCAATATTTACTATGAATAAAAATGCTTTAAGGGCAAATGAGCAATTAAATAATGTGAAAATATAGAACAAATGAACATTTTGAAATGGTCACCCAAAGGTCAGAGATCTGTGTTATGATGGGCGAATACAAGATTAGGAGATTATATGTGCTTTACTTGTCAAACAAGATGGAACTTTTAAATATAAAGAAGGTGTTTTAAAACTAAGATTAAAAGGAATAAAGTAATCCCTTGAAATATCACCTCTTGGTTAAAGCACAGTGAAATGCGCGGCCCATGGAAAGGTATAAATACCAAGAAACCATGATTCCCATGACTGACATCTGTAGATTGTCTAGTCACTGGAAGGGGCCGTATCTTTCTATGTGAAGATCCCAAGAAGGTATTTGATTTAAGAAGGAAAACTTATAAGGTACAAGATAATACATTTGTAATGGCAACAGAGCAGAGTACAAACATTTGAGACTCTGGCAAAATTATGCATTAGAAAATGAATTGATTAATCAAACACAGACGACCCTGGGTGGACTAAATGAATGTATTTTAAATAAAGCTTATAACAAAAACAAGACAGATTAAATCAGATCAGATATCAGATTAAAGTAGTATAATACAAGAGGGAGAGAAACATGCAATGATTAAAAGTAAACAAACAAATGTAGAACAAAGTTGCATGAAGGGGGTGTTGATATGAGCCACACTCTGCTTCATTAGGAAATGCAACTTTTCTAGGCTACTTATATCTAGGTCTTCTGCTTATAAAGAATAATAATGACAACACAACTGAGATTTAAGAGGAAAAAACGTTTATTGAAATAGGTGATTTATAAGTAATAATAATGACAACACAACTTTGATTTGAAGATAAACAGAAGTTAGCTGTTTATGAGGTACAGCTATCATAAAGAGATACCTTGGAGGAAGAAACATGTTCAATGACATGTTTGTGTGTAAACAAGTGAAAAGAAGTTAGCCTTTTATGAAGTACAGCTGTTATGATAACTTGTATATATAGATATATAGATAACTTGTTTATGGGTAAACAGTGAAACAAAATGTTTGATAACTGTTTATGTAAACAAAAAGGTTGATATCTGTTTATGTAAACAAAAAGGTTGATATCTGTTCATGTAAACAAAAAGATTGATAACTGTTCATGTAAACAGAAAGATTGATAACTGTTCATGTAAACAGAAAGATTGATAACTGTTCATGTAAACAAAAAAGGTTGATATCTGTTTATGTAAATAAAAAGATGTGATCACATCAAACGAATGTAGAAAAAAAAAAGAGCCCAATAGCATATATATTAACCACTGAAGAATGACAGACAACTGTTATTGTAACGTCTTTATTAAAGCATATATTAACCATTAAAGAATGACAGACAACTGGTATTGTAACATCTTTATTAAGGCATGTATTAACTACTAAAGAATGACAGACAACTGGTATTGTAATGCCTTTATTAAAGCATGTATTAATCACTTATGAAAGAATACAAAACAACTGGAAATGCATTTGTTAGTAACATGTTAGTAGATTAGAAAGGAAATAACATGTATTAGAAAGAAAGGCAATCTTACCGTTGAAGGATGTCTTGATCAGAAGAGCAGGACGCAGCAGAAGAGAAGAGTCCAGAACAAAGAGACGAGCCTCTATATATAGACATTTGAGGGGAATTCCCAAGAAGATGACATCAAGTGGTCAGATAGTCTATAAAAGGCTGGACCATGAAGAGAGCAGGAGGGGCTGCTTCACACCTGAGGCTGTACCTCCGACACCAGAACCAGCTGATGATGCCTCCATCGTTGATATTGCCTTGACTGAAGAACTTTTTAATACTTATACTTTATTTAATTACTTGTATAGAATGATAGTAGAATATATGTAATGTTAGTAGTATTAGTGTAATAAATAAATGAACTTATAACTTTATAACTAAACTCGGCCTCATGTGGCATTAATTTAAGTCGTTGAACCTGAACAGACCACGGAGAAGTCTTCTGTCTGATTGTAAGTATTTTTAAAATGCTTATAATTTAGGTCAGATTTGACTTTCTTACCTAACCTGAGAATAATAAAAATAAGGTAAAGGTGCTTAGAGACGCATCGCAAAACAATATATATATATATATATATATATACACAGTACAGTCCAAGAAGTTTCGTCTGCTCACCAAGGCTACATTTATTTAATTAAAAATACAGTAAAAAACAGTAATATTGTGAAATATTATTACAATTTAAAATAACTGTGTACTATTTAAATATATTTGATAAAGTAATTTATTCCTGTAATGCAAAGCTGAATTTTCAGCATCGTTACTCCAGTCTTGATCCTTCATGATCCTTCAGAAAGCATTCTAAAATGCTGATTTGCTGCTCAATAAACATTTATGATTATTTCAATGTTGAAAACAGTTGTGTACTTTTTTTTCAGGATTCCTTGATGAATAGAAAGTTCAAAAGAACAGCATTTATCTGAAATACAAAGCTTCTGTAGCATTATACACTACCGTTCAAAAGTTTGGGGTCAGTAAGAATTTTTATTTTTATTTTTTTGAAAAAGAAATTAAAGAAATGAATACTTTTATTCAGCAAGGATGCATTAAATCAATCAAAAGTGGCAGTAAAGACATTTATAATGTTACAAAAGATTAGATTTCAGATAAACACTGTTCTTTTGAACTTTCTATTCATCAAATAATCCTAAAAAAAATATTGTACACAAATATTTTGTACAATTGTACACATTAAATGTTTCTTGAGCAGCAGATCAGCATATTAGAATGATTTCTGAAGGATCATGTGACACTGAAGACTGGAGTAATGATGCTGAAAATTCAGCTTTGCCATCACAGAAATAAATTACTTTGTGAAATATATTCAAATAGAAAACAGTTATTTTAAATTGTAATAATATTTCACAATATTACTGTTTTTACTGTATTTTTAATTAAATTAATGTAGCCTTGGTGAGCAGACGAAACTTCTTTTAAAAACATTAAAAATCTTAGTGGTTCCAAACTTTTGGACTGTACTGTATATATATATATATATATATATATATATATATATATATATATATATATATATATATATATATATCATGCTCAGATGCTGCTTATGGTTAGACTAATAGCTGAGCCCATAGTTTCTGTCAGCCCGCTATTTTTGTTTGATACTAAGAGGATCTTTTAAGCTTAAAAGAACATTAGATTCCATTCTTTCATGAAAGTGGGAGCATTAGGAGTCTTTGGTTGTTGAGCCGCATGGAGGGGTCTATATTTTATATGTTTAAAATAAGACCTTATTTTCCTGTATAGTTTTCTGAGCATGTAGTCAAAATTAAGGGGTTTTTCTGGGCAAAACTGAAGTTGTTAGGTTGGCTAGTATATGTTGTGCAGCCCACAAAATGGCCGCCTCTTAGCCACCTGCTTAGAGTAGCGTCTCATCTGCTGTTTTCTAGAGTAGTTTGAGTTAGCACTCGTCACTTCAGTTTATGCAATGTGTGCGGCTTTGATCAGCCGCCTGACATTTTTGTTTGGGTATGTTGCTTTCCTCTCTTTTTACAGGGATTGAAAGCAATATTTAAAACAGGCTTTGTTTGCTGTTTTTCTTTGCCCACAAGCTTAGCAGCTAGGCTAGAGCTAGGAGTGTTATTTGCAAATAACTTTATTTATATTATCCCCATTGGATACATATTCCTAGTTTTGGCCTCCTCCCGAGGGAGCTGTTAGGCCGCATGCCCACTATCCCCTATTTATGTAGGTGCATGGGTTGAGTTAACAGCTAGGTTGTAAAACTATTGTTGTACTTCCTGTTCTGTTATCTCAGGTGGATTAGGCCCTTATCTTGTTGAGGCAGATAAGTTATGCAGGTTTTTGCTAGGCCCCACGTTCTAGAATGCTATTTCAATAAGGAAAATATGTTTTCTTCTCTAGGCCACTTGTTGTATGCTACAATCAAGTTGAGTGGACATTACTATCATTTAGTTTTTTGTCCTCTTTGGCTTAGCACAGATTTGAGAATCTGTATGGAAGAACGATTTCCTTTTTTGAAATGACATATATTAAAGCCGCTGTGTGCTTGCTTTAAGTTCTAGATCCTTGCCCTACATATTTGTATGTGAGCTTAGTATGCTGCTACAGGTTGGCACCTGTCATATGATAGCTGGCTTGTTTTTAACCGCTATTGTAGACATTGGTGACCTAATATTCCCCATTGATAGGTTTATTGGTGTTACTGAGTGCATCACCTGTTGGATTGCATTCTCAGGGTAGCTTTACCATAGATGGTGATTTTTTAGCTTCCTGTTTTTGATCATCCCTTCGGCTAATCTTTCTAGCTTAGAATGTAGGCCTGTTTGTTACATAGCTTCTTTCTAGTTAGCATTGGCTAAGTTAGCATGCTTTGGTTTGATCATTTTATGCTCACATTACTTACACTGCCACAGGTTGTGCCATGTGTTTGTTTGAAGTGTAGGCCCTATTGGCCTCCTTTAGAACATGTTGGCTGTGTTGGTTCCCTTTTAGCCAATTGTACTTCATTGCCTGTTGGAATGTGTATTAGCGGTAGCTCAGGATTAGCTCCCCATAGGTTTTGGGCTTAGGCTGTTTCCTGTAGCTTGGTTCCCTATTAGATCACGAGCTGTTGCCACATGCGGCGTGAATGGGTAGGCCCTCTTCGGCCTCCCTTCTAGCAGAGGTGTAAAGTACTTGAGTAATTTTACTTGATTACTGTACTTAAGTATTATTTTTGGGGATTTTTACTTTAGTTGAGTACATTTAAAAATCAATACTTTTACTTGATTAAATTTTTTGAGAAAAAAGAATACTTTTTACTCTTTACAATTTTATTTACAGTCAAAAAGTACTTATTTTTTGGAGATCACTTCATTCTATTTTCCTTTGCTATTACCAAACCAATTGAATTGCGCTGATGACCAGTTTAATTTAGAGGTTATTCATTTTCACATTCCATGAAATTGGTCAGACATGTTCATTGGTCCTTTGGAAGTGACTTCATGTCACGTCAATTACCACAATGCACAGCACCTTGACCTCAAAGAATATACACTAACAAGAAGCGACACTCAATAGAATGTTCCATTGCAACACCTGCGGCCAGCAGCGGCCTTGCATTTCCGCCATTTTGGGGTGAAGGCGACTTGGCAGTCTACTAGTTTTCAAGGCAATATCAGCAAAAAAAAAAAAATTTTAAAAAAACTTTTTCACAAAAACTTTTTGCTCTCAGTCAGTTTGGGTTAAAACTCTTTAAAAGATCTAGTATTAGTATTAGACTTATAAACACGGAATTAATACTGACATATGAAATTAAATTATGACATGCATCAGAAAAATTGGGAATGTTGGACAATAAATATATGAATATAACAGCTTGATTTTGCAGTGTTGTCTAATGTCCATTTAAGTAAGTAGTCCAAAAAGTGTCCAAAAGTGGGAATAATGCGATAACGGACACAGCAATGCATCATGTATTATAAGATCATTATGTTTGTAGTGATCCATTAAAACGTACAATATAGCTTATTTCAATTCAGACTTAGATATTATTACTATTACTCCACTAGGTCTGACATATACTGATCGCTGTAAATATGATGATCTTAAATGTATTAATTATTAATTTACTATTAATAAATGTGTAAAGTTGCATAAAATGGAAATACTCAATAAAGTAGGCTAACTACGTCACCTCAGATGGTTGAATGGTTGGATTCCACAACTGGTAAAATAAAACATATATAAGACAATACAACATTTACTGTGGGAGCCATACAATTTACTGATGACTTAATTTAAAAAACTGTTCTACTGCGCTTCTGATTTGGCAGTGAAATTCGCTGATTTTGGGTGCGTAAGATGTGAAGGATTCAGTGCTCCAGTTAGTATTTTCACCCCATAATGGCGGCCGCGCTACTGGAGCGCCATCTAGTGACTGTTGCCTAAAAAGTATCAGAGTGTCACCTCTTGGGTTCTATACTCTTTGTTGACCTGGAAATTATAACAGTCAGTGGAAGAAAATGGAGGAAGTCAAAAATCAGCCACAGAATCAAGAGCACCCGTGGTCAACAGTTCATCTGATGATGAAGATTTTTTCGCTTCTTTGAAACAGACAACACATGAAGCCAGCAAAGAGTTGGATGGATATCTGGCCTGTGTTTCAGACACCAGTGTTTCAGGCACTGAAGGATTGATTTTTAGCCCCTAAAGAGCTAGGCTTGACACTCACAGTTTTGAAAATCAGCTTCTGCTTAAGTTAAATCCGAGGTTTTGCAACTTTGAGTAGCATGTTGCACACTGGCATTAAGTAGTAGTCTTACAGTTTGATAATTAAATACAATTAAACACAAACAGTTCTAAAGGAGGATAAAACTTTGTATGTGGTTCATTCACTTCATGTTTTTAGAGATTAAAAGCTTAAAAAAGAATCTCTAGTTTTCATTCTTGCTGTTACTTTTACTTTTTTAATACTCAAGTACAATTTTAATGTAGTACTTTTTTTTACTTTTACTCAAGTATGATTCTGGCCAGATACTTTTACTTTTAATTGAGTAAAATTTTCACTCAGTACTTTTTAATTTTGAGTACTTTTTACACCTCTGCCTTCTAGTCCCGTGTTGGCACGGTGTGTCTCTCTTAGTGTTCCAATTGGGCTGCTGCCTCTTGTCTCTGATTTGGTCGGCTCTAAGGAGCTTCCTGGTCAGTTCACTTGTTGGCACAGTCTGGTATACCTTACAGTTACTGTAAGCCACCTGTTACTAAGATCGTTGGCCCTCCTTAGGCCTTCCTTTTTAGTTGACTGGTTGGCTCAGTCTGTGAGAGTATATTTACAATGGCCAAACGCCACTTGTCACTAGGATAGTAAGCCCTAGGGGCCTCTTTCTTGGCTGACCTGCTGTGCGGGGTGCTTAGAATCTGACCACTTCAAGAGCACGCCTGACCTGAGCGAACAGGCCGCTTCAGGCCTGTTTGTGTCAGGAAGCAGCGTTTGTGTATCTCTTCTGAGGAAGTTTTTTATACACTGCTCTTTGGTGGTCTAGAGCCACGTGCTGTCTGAAAGCTGTTGCCACGTGCGGCGTGAATGGGTAGGCCCTCTTCGGCCTCCTTTCTAGTCCCCGTGATGGCACAGTGTGTGTTTCTAGTGTTCCATTCGGGCTGCTGCCTCTTGTTTCTGATTTGATCGGCTCCGAGGAGCTTCCTTTTTCAGTTTACTTGTTGGCACAGCCTGTTATACATTACAGTTGCTGTGAAGCCACCTGTTAGGCCTTCCTTTTTAGTTGACTTGTTGGCTCAGTCTGCATCCACTTTAAGAGTGCGTCTGACCTGAGCGAACTGGAATCAGCATCTGTGTGTCTCTTCTGAGGAAGTTTTATACACTGCTCTTTGGTGGTCTAGATGTGGCAGCCACTTGCTGATGCCAGATGTATACTAAGGTAGGCCTCCTTCTCGGTCTCCGATGTAGCATTTGGAGTTCAGCTAGAGTACTCTTCTTGCTGTAGGAATGGTGTGGGTTTTCTGAGTACTCTGAGTGGTTAGCCCCCTCAGTAGACTGTAGTGAACCTTACTCAGGTTTGTTTTTTTACTACATCTGTCTCACTGAGCCTATGAGATATGCTAGTTGAGCTCCAGCCACCTAGATGTCTAAGGTGGATCTTTTTATGCTCCTAGTAAAGGCCAATGGAATTATGCCATATGTTTAAAGGTTTCTAGGCCTTATAGGCCGCCTTTCTCAACATATGGTATATGTTTATGTGTTTTTAGATCTGAGGATCTTTTACACACGCTGTTGGCCACGGGTCCGGATGGTAGTTAACCTCCTTCGTGTTGGTTAGTATCATTTCTGGTGCCTAAGAACACTGCCATGAGCTGATGCCACGCATCTGTCGAGGTGACAGGCCTGTATAGGCCTTCTTTGACAAAGCGTTGGCATATGTGGTACTCCACTTGCTGAAAGAGTAAAAGGTGCTTTTACCGAGTACACTGCTCATTGGTTCATGTTGGGTAGAGTGTCATGCAAGTGAACAAAGTGTTCTGTCTGCTCCAGAACATAACAGATGTTCGGGGTGGCTCCTCCAGGCCACCTTCTGAATATTTTGCTGTTTCATATCCAGTTTTTGTCATGCTGTAGGCCCCTATTTGGCCTCCATGATTGTTTGCCCATTGCATGATCTACCTGTTAGGTGAGCCTTGTACTTCCCTTTGGGTTGTGTACGTAATAGTGCTTAGCTCCCTAAGCTGATCACGGTGGTTGGCTCTGTTCAGGCCTCCTCCTGAGTTTCAGCCCTTAGGCTGGTTTGTGCTCCCCTGAGGAATCAGGTGTTTAGCGCACAGCCTCCTTAGTGCGTTAATCAGGCACTAAGTAGATCCTAGGTGAGCGGAATACACTCCCCTCGATATGAGGGTTCATAGCACTCAAGCTGAGTTCTGCTTTCTGGGATGCCCGTTTCTACGCACGGGTTTGAGTTGCTCCTGCCCTACTGAAGTCACTCTTACCTGTTCCCTTCTGTGAAGGATGTGTTTCTGAGATTCTGTGTTCAGACAGGGATTGGCTAAGACTTAGCATGTCTTATGATAAGACCAGGTCAGATTCCCTGGTGGCATTGAGGGTGACGTTGTCCCCTCTAGTGGCTGGTAGGGGTCCCCTTTGGCTCTCTGCCCTCATTCCCTAGAAGAGACCACTCTGTCTGCGGAAGAGTTGGTCTCAGAAGCTCTTAGCGGCCTTATCAGGCCTTCTCTCCTGTGAGGAAGGCCTCTTATAGGCTTAGCTTGGGCTGTTGGCCTTATGGAATGCTGTCACTGACAGTCTGGTGTGAACTGAGGGGGAGTTGCTACAGTTTCTATAAGAACTGTACGGACGTCTGTCTCAGCCATTCTTTGGCATGCACTCCCCTAAGCATGGAGGCGTGGGTATATCGTTCCCCATTGCGTCATCAAACGCAGAGTAGAAGTTCCCTTCGAAAGGGAACGTTTCAGGTTACGTATGTAACCATAGTTCCCTGAGAACAGGGAACGAGACTCTGCGTTCGATGACGTAATGGGGGAACGTCCACGTGATCCGGTGTTTCGAAACCTCACTACCAAAGACTCCAATCCTATTGGACGGCGACAGTCACATGGCGCGACCCGGAAGTATAAAGGCGCACCTATGGAAGCAGTCAGTATTCATCGTCTTTGAGGGACTGTTCCGCAGGCAGCCCCAAGCATGGCATAGAAACGCAGAGTCTCGTTCCCTGTTCTCAGGGAACTATGGTTACATACGTAACCTGGGACGTTTTCTAGGGTGTTTCCAAACTTTTGGAGGGCAGTGTACTGTTGTGAACAAGAGTCAAGATGGCATTCCAGGGACCAGTTTACGACAGGGCCCCTCTCTAACTGCTGGTGTGTAAGAAGATGTGCCACACTGTGATTGGATCTTTGGTGATGAACATAAACAAATGTTCAGCAACATCAGATAAGATGTTAGGACAACTACCAAACACCTCTTCCAGAGCAGGAAGAGGGACCTTCTGCACCTACCAAAACCAAGGAGAGGACTTCTCATTGGACGACACATTGACTCTAACCACCAAACTCATTCCTAAGGTTTAGGCAAGGACTGCCATAAAAATTCCTTCAGGACCTCCTGGTTGGAGCAGCAGTGACTGAAATAAAGAGAGGCCACAGATATCTATCTAAATCTATTCATACTTATGTTTGGAGGCCTTAATTTTATCTAAACTGCATCACATCCACTCCATCTTCATGCAAAGCACAGTTTATGTTAATGGTTACTGACTGTTAAAACAGCAGGTCATGGGACAGACCTGTTAACAAATAAACAAATGCATAGACGATGATTTAACCATTTCATAGTATGTTTGGTGTCTATCTGTTCCCTACGATGCCTTTAATAATTTGAAAGAGGTTTGGTAAAGACATAATGCATGGGTAAAATGTTAAAGACACTATTTTAACACTGTACTTTATGCTATGCAAATGAGTTCCACACCAGGGTGGGCAACACTAGGCTGCCTCAGATAACAGTGGCCAATCACACTCCAGGATCGGCAAGGCGCCACATTTCAATCTCTTCCTCGTCAGAAAGGGATAAATATGTCCCCCGGGTAGACACACCCTTGTTCTGCATTTCCAGCTCGACATTAACAGACACTCCATGTCCTGAGTTTCTGACCTGACGAGGAAAGAGACTACAAGACGGTTAAGGTGAAGCTTTCGCTAGCAAAACCTTTTACATTGCTTCCAGCTGCACTCTAGCTGCAAAAAAGGCCCCAGCATTGAGGGACTTCATCTGACCCTTACAGCTCCTACAGCAGCACAGCCCAGTCCACAAAGGACCTCTGCATCAGCAGACGTTGCCAGTACCACACGGCCCCTCAGCAATGCAGCCAGTCTGCAAAGGAACCTGTGAAGATTCATCTGACCCAGCTGCCCAGTCCATCCTAAAGGACCCTCTTGGCGCAACCGAAGTTCAGCATCCTCCAGCCCAGCGTGGCACGACTACTGGACCGCAACTCTGCACCCTCCCACTGCACGCAGCCTGCATCCTCAGTGGAAGACGTCTCTGCTACCGGATTGATCACCGACTGTGTGGACCGTAAATATAAACTTACCAAACCTCTTTTCTAAAGACCTTGGCATTAGTTTATACATGCAGCATATTTTTCCTAACCTGTTTAGATAAGTTACTTGAGGTCAGCTTGTTACAAATAATAGGGATATTATTTGTTGAATGATAAATAAGCAATTATTTATCACCATTTTACCAGAGCCATTAGGTGGCTTCCATAAGAAGCATTCCCATACGATTCTCTTCCATCCTACACTCAGTTCAACAGCATTGCATTTATACATTCTGTGTTCACTTCATTTATTTGTTTCTTTGATTTAATTCAGTATAGAAGTGCATATTCATTATTTCATTATTAATCGTTGTGGTATTTATTCTTGCATGTCTATTGTTAATAAATGTCATTGATTTTATTATAACTGTCTTCCTTGTGTTGATGATCAAAGACTCTACTAGTTGACCCGACTCTCACAAATCCTTCAGATAAATCAGCTGACTGACTTCCTCCATTTTATATTAATTCTGAATTATTGAACAGCTCTTTTGGAGTGTTCTTAAATTGTTAAGATAGTATTCTTAACTGGTGCCCCGTATTACAAAAGGGGGAAGGGGTCATCTGATACACTCATAACCACACCTTACGTGACATGTGATCAAAAATCACTGCGTCACTGATGAATGGAGTAAAAATCACTACAGTACTTACAACCCACTTCTCAGTTTTTTTTTTTTTTTTTTTACAGTTTTCCCTGTTTGTGATAGCAATAAATGTATTCAGTTAACCATGAAAACATAAAGTCAGTTACTCACTCTCTAATGATCAGATTCCAGCGAATTTGATATTCACTATCATTAACTGGTGTGGCCCAGCAGTTGTCCAGAATTGTTGCAATCTGGCTTCTATCCACTCCTTCCACCTCAACTGCCACGTACATCTGCTGGTTCACCTGCACTTCCACATCCCCCTCATATGGACTGGTAAACTGTGCCATGTGTCTTGAACTGTGTCATGATAAGGAATCATGCGGATCTGGTATGTGCCCTGGCCAGGAAGGTCTATGCTTACTACACTGTGGGGCACAATGTAAAAGTTACATTAACTCTTTCTTCAGTATACACACAATGGGGAAAAAAATGTGAGAAAGGAATAAGCAGCAGTGGGCATGACCAAGACATGAAAAATTAGCACCAAACACTACAGATTACAGTATGCACAAATAATTTAATTCCACAAAATGATTCTGGTTCCTAACTGATTTGGTTATCAATATAAACATTTAGAATCGACCATATTAAGAAATGTATTCTTATTACTGCCCTCTGTTACCAGCAACATTATTGGAGCTTTATGAAATCATGAAAATGATCAAATTGTTCTTATTTTATGTTTACTTTTATTGAAAAGTATCAAAATAATACCTCAATTTCCTTTCAAAATTTCCTTTCCTTTCAACACCATGTCATGGAGATGACGCCCATCATGAGCCAGTATCTGAAGCACGTGTGCAACACGGCAATATTTATTGGCTACCACAGTCAGGTGACATCACAGGTGCACTGACAGGGTATATGTAAGGGTGCCTAGAAAGAAAAACTTTTCAAGAGGGATGGGAGCCAGGCGTCTGGTGTACCTTCCCTTCCTCCCTGTCTCCATAATGAGTTTGTGGGATAATCCATTCTCGCCTCGTGTTTACACCCATGTAGTGAACAGCTATGCTAATTTAAAGGGCCTTACTCAACATGGCTATGTGGGGATGCCCCAGTTCGAAGATTTGCTTGTGAGATATCTCATTCTTGGTGTGGCGACCTAGTGGTAGGCTCCTACCTTGCCATCGGAGCCATGCCAGATGGCATCTAGGCTCATTGACAAGGCGTATGTGATGGCAGGTCAGGCCAGCAGAGCTCTGCACACCATGTCGGTGTTGCAGGCGTATCAAGCCAACCTATTAACATTACATTGGCTCCCTATTAAACATCGTATAGATTTTAAAATCTTGCTACTTACTTATAAAGCTCTAAATGGTTTAGCTCCCCAGTACCTAAGTGAGCTCTTAATGCATTATAGTCCTTCACGTTTACTGCGATCTCAGAATTCAGGCCAGTTGATAATACCCAGAATATCAAAATCAACTGAAGGCGGCAGATCCTTTTCCTATTTAGCACCTAAACTCTGGAACAATCTTCCTAGCATTGTTCGGGAAGCAGACACACTCTGTCAGTTTAAATCTAGACTAAAAACACATCTCTTTGCTCTTGCATACACATAACACATTATCAATACATTAACATTTTTCAAATCCGTTAAAGGATTGTTACGCTGCAATAATTAGGTCGGCCGGAACCGAGAACATTTCCTATAACACTAGATATACCTGTACATCAGAATAAGAATGGCATCTACGCTAATATCTGTCTCTCTGCTTATCCTGAGGTTTTCCGGGTGCTGGATCCAGGCCGTATCCAGATCAGATGGAGAACCTGTGTCTGGACCTGACTACAACGTAGCCCAGGAGACAATGGGCCTACAGATCCAGTTCTGGCTGCATCTATAATTCAGATTTTTAATCCCCGTATCCGCTTACATATATTTATATATAATCTATTTTTAATCTCTATAATAAAAATGTATAATTTAGATTTTGATCTCCATATCCATTTACATATATTATATATATCTTCCAAGGGGTTTTTTCCCTCCTAGGACTTTTTTCCCAGTGTTAGCACGCTGGGTTTTTCTCCTAGGGGGTTTTTTCCACCCCTGGGAGTCAGCCGACATTGGCTTAATGTAGCACCATCTTGTATATGTTACATATTACCACGCTTGTTTGTACAGCTTATTTTTAACCACATCCCTTTTTTCTGTGCTTCTAATATGTAAAGCTGCTTTGAAACAATTACCAATTGTAAAAGCGCTATATAAATAAATTTGACTTGACTTGACTTGACTATTAATGGATCTGAGTGAGGGAGCATGTCAGGATGCGCCTGTGACTTCACCTGACTGCAATAACCAGTCAAGATTGGCGTGTAGCACATGTAGCTCATGAGGAGCATTCCCATAGCATCAACTCTATGATGCAGTGTCTCATTCCCCTTCTCAAAGAACTGGGGTTCCAGTTTAAATACCTGATTTAGTGTACTGATTAAAGTACAAATACCTTGATGAAATATTACACCAATAAAGTACAAGAAAAAACAAACAAACAAACAAACAAAAAAAAAAAAAACAGCTTACATGGACATACCTACATATAAAATGATGTCCATACTCAAAAATTATTTCTGGTGGGCCTCTGTTCAGCTTTAATGTCCATGGGCATAGAGAGGGTCTGGATCAGAGGGTATGCACAAGAAAATGCAATGTTCATCCACCTCTCTCTTGAAATAAGACCCAATGGCAAGTTAGATTGAATGGAGTTTTGGTAGATGAAGTGAGTGTCATTATTCTGTGAAGACATTAACAAATATCAATTTCAAGTCAGTTTACTAATTGTCAAAGATATTTATAGATTAAAATACATCATTAATAGTAGCACTTGTGAGAAAAAGGTAATGAACCAAGTATTACCGATAGAGTGGTACCACATACGTGGCCTTCATTGTCAAAATGAAACAGAACCCTGCCATTTTGAGGAGTCCCTGTGCAGTTGGGATCATTTAGATGCAGGACCTCAAGTGGAAAATCTGATTCAAAGAGCTGACAACGGGACAGAGACATGATGCCAGTGCTGCTGTAACAGACCTCCATGGCATCTAAGCAGAAAAGAGATCCAATGTCACTTGTTGTATCACTCATATTATCCTATCTTACCATGCAGTTGATTCAGATTATTTGCAGTGTAGTATATCTACTACAGCAAATGTTGTAACACCTACCAAAGGTTTCAGGATTAGGTCTTTGTCCTTCCAAGCAACTACAGCCATAGACTTTTCTAAAACTGCAAACTTCATTTCCAGTGCAGCCTAACATATCACAAACTACATAAAAAGATAGGGAAAATGATGGTCAACATATTTTGACTACTTAAAAAATTTCAGCTGCAACCAACCAAACTGCAACTTTGAGAAGCATTTTAGTACTAGCATTTATTACACCCGATCATGTTTATGTCCAATCTTAATTTGTGTTCCAAAGATGAACAAAGGACTTACGGGTGTGGAACAACATAAGGGTGAGTAATTAATGACAGAATTGTCATTTTTGGGTGAACTAATCCTTTAATTAATCGTGTCCTGGTTGTTAGTCTGGGAAATCATAAATCTGATACCATGCCAATTCGAAAGGGATTTTTTCAGGGTTCAGTGTTGGGCCACACTCTATTTAGCATTTATATGCTTCCACTTGGGCTGATTATTAAAAAAGTATGGCCTTGGGTATTATTGCTATATTGATGATACTCAAATTTAAATCACTACTAGCCCTGATGTCAACTGTACGTTAGCGGTTTTAAATGAGTGTCTAGAAGAAATTAAAATTTGGATGCAGCATAATTTCCTGAAACTGAACTGCGCTTATGCTGATTGGTACAATGGTGGCTACTCGGAGGGTTGATTAAATATAGTACTTCCCACATCAGTGGTATGAAATCTTGGTGTCACCTTTGATCCTCAGTTAGCATTTGATTCACATAAAAAATATCTCAACAATCGCCTTATATCATCTCAGAAATATTGCCGGACTTTTTGCTGAGTTCACCCTGTCTTCTTGCTATTAAGTCTCATGGAACGGACCATTTTTGTACAGACTTTAGGAAGGTTAACAATGTCACCAAGCCTTATTGCCATCCTCTTCCTAACACAAACACTTCTCCGTGCAAACACATTACACCAGTGTTCTCACAGTTGCACTTTGCATTCATGCTAGAAATTATTTTAAAATTCTAATTTTAACATACAAAGCATTACATGGGATGTGTGTATTACAGTGTGTCTTTGTGATTTTATTAGTCCATATGCTTCCTGTTCTTTTGTTCTCATTGCTAGTTTATTTCCTTGGATACTCATTCAGGAGTTCACACTCACAAATAATCAGATAGTAAATAGTATGCGTAGTAGTATGCGTATTTGGTGTGCTGTCCGAGGAGAGGGCTCCGAGCTCAGTATTTGACCCGAACCCAGAGTACTCCCCCTGTATTCTGGTTAGGAAAGTAACCAGGCAAGTGTGAGGAGACGGGGTGGTGGAGGGATGCTGTAAAACTGTCAAAAAATATGGGTGAGTCGACTGTGTCTATATATATATGCTTTCACTAAAGCTGATTGGGTAGATATGTTGATTACTGATTGCTAACAGCTGGCTGAAGTGACGTGATGATTAGTCAGATTATTTGAACGTTGCTCCTCCCGAATTTTGTTAAAACATTAAAACATCATTTATGATCACCTGTGTCTTCTGTGTATTTATGCCCTCTGTAATCTGTTTTAATTTCCATTATCAACATGAAATGAACATGGAAAATAAATACTATGCGACTATACAGATACAAAATTAAAGAAAAATTACATTACCATCGTAAACATGAAAAATCCAGCGACCATTCACATTGACATTACTGTTGGATGACAATTCGGAAGCGGTCAATAAGGAAATAGAAGATGAGTGTGCAGAGTCCACTGTGTCGTAGTGAGCCTGAATTTTAAAAAAGGCATGCAAGTTGGCAGTTTGCAAGCTGAATCTCTTTTAAGATGCAACAACACTTTCAGTCTTACTAGCCAATGTTGTCTTGTCTCTGCAATGTTTCCATAGTTGAACATGATGAAGGAGTGGTCAACATTGGACACTAAAACAACTTGAAAAGTAACCACCTTCAAAACACCAATAGACAGCATTCAGAAAATGTCAAAGAAAAATACACAGCACTCCATAATCAATATTGATAGAGTATGGTCAATCAAAAATGAGGTCTTACCCCTTCACCAGAGGAGTATGGCACACTGTCCCAGGTAGCCACAAATGCTGATGTAGTGTTAAAAGGAAGAGGAAGGTTAGGGAAGTTTTGATTAATAATTGCAGAGACTTGTGCCAATATAGCACTGCTTGTATCCTCTCCATAGGAGATAGTTCCTCCATGTCTATTGTCAAGGTGAGTCCAAAGAGGAGCAACAATGTCTCTTCCAGAATTCACAAGGGGGGTGTAGGTGGACAGTGGCTCTGAAAATGTTAGATGGCCATTGTTGTTTACCTAAAATAATTAAAAAATTAAAAAGGACATATATTTGACTAACCAAGACTTATCCTCTTAAAACCCATTAAAAGTAATTTGAATTTCACAAAGTCTTTCTTCAAAAATAAAGAATTCTCACAGATATCTTTGAACAACAACAAAAAAATGCTTACAAAGATCTGATTGTATGTGTGTTCAAAGTATTTGAAAGCCTGCTGCAAAGCAATGGCTTCCGAGCTTCTAACATCAGATATACGGTTTACTATTTCTCCATTTCCGAAAGGCAAGAAATGAGCTGGCACTATGAAAGAGAAATCTGAGAATGAATTTCTGCTTTAGTTTTCTTTAGTTCTGCTAGAAAAACATACACTAAAAATAGTACAGGTAAAGTAAGTTTCCTGTTACAATGGCTTTTATTGCAAACAATAAGATGATTATTGAGACGCACAGTTTGGTGAGTCATCAACATGGAAGGACCAGTGACCATTCACATCGATATTGCTGCTGGATGTGAGTTCTGTGGCACTGGTTACTGGAATTGTGAAAGAACTGACAGAGTCCACTGTGTTGTAACCAGCCTGTAGAAGTACAGTAAATCAATCGTGTTTAGGTCCTCAGCCTGTTCCAGATATAAGTGTATTTTGCTTGTAATGTTGCAAAAATGACCAGTTATGTAAGATATGATGTGAGGCAAGGGCAATTCCTTGTCATTCATCTGTTTTGTAAATTACAAGGATCTGTCTCTACTCACCAGCCAAATTTGTCCTGTTTCTGCAATGTCTCCATAGTTGATCAGGATGAAAGTGCGATGAACACTGAAGACTAAAACAACCTGGAAAGTAACCAACTTCGAAATACCAACAGACAGCATTAAAAATCTTCACCCTTCATAGGACAACACTAATTCGTTGATAAACAATGATTAGATCTTACCCCTCCACCATTATAGTATGGCACACTGTCCCAGGTAGCAACAAAAACTGAAGTAGCAGCAAAAGGTATGTTAGGGAAGTATTGATGAACAGCTGCAGTGACTTGTGCAAGTACAGCACTGCTTGTATCCTCTCTATAGGAGATAGTTCCTCCACGTCTATTGCGTCTATTGTCAAGGTGAGTCCAAAGAGGAGCAATGATGTCTCTTTCGGAATCCAGAGAGGGTTTGTAGGCAGACAGCGGCTCGGTAAACGTTAGATGGCCATTGTTGTTCACCTAAAATTTAGCACCACATTTTCTTAAAAGTATATTATGGAGAAATTTGGAAAAAAAAAAAAATAATAAAAAACTTCAGTGGGGGAAAGGGGAATAATGCTTACAAATATCCGATTGTATATGCGTCCAAAGTATTTGATAGGCTGCTGCAATATAATGACTTCAGAGCTTCTATCCTCAGCAGGGGGGTTCACCATTTCTCTATACCCAAAGGGTAGGAAACTTGTTGGCACTAGGAAAAGTATAAGTGACAAGAAATTTAGTTCTGCTATAGACACAGGCTCACAAAAGTTATCATTTAAACATTGGCTTACAGTTCAGTGAGCCATCAACACGTAAAGCCCAGCGACCATTCACGTTGGTATTGCTGCTGGATGAGAGTTCTGGGGCACTGGCTACTGGAATTCTGAAAGAATTGACATTGTCCATCGTGTTGTAACCAGCCTGTAGAAGTAAACAGATTTTATAAAATCCTTATTCTTTTTTAAATAGAACTTTCTTTTTCTAGTACAGGAAGTATTGAAGGAAGAGTAAAATTCCAAAGACTATAGAATAACACAAGACGTGCCACTCGTATTATTATGAATAGGAGAAAGTGCAACGCGCAATATGGCGGAATAAGTCCCAGCTTCTAAAGCCAATCGCCAACTGGTAAAGTCATCACGTCACTGCAGCGGCCGTTAGAAGATCCGGTTCCTATAGAAACAGTCAGATGCGTGCCTCCGAAATGAGGCACAAGAGACGCGCATTTAGGACTGTGCATGCGCATTAACTTGATCCAGCCTGAAAAATACAGTTTTTTGTCATGATTCGAGCGTTTAGAAACAATATTTATGATGAGATGAGACAGTTGTTGTCAGATTTCATCAAAAGCTTTGCAAACAGCTTTAGAGAATTTAATGTGTCCCCATTCAAAGAGGTAGGAGCTGCACTTGGATGCCCGAGAGACATTTCAAAGATGGCCGCCGAGTGACATGACTTGTCTTAAAGGGACTTTGAAAATTCTAAATAATTTCTGTAATTTGTAAAATGCTTTAGGACCTTTACTTCTCTTCTCACCACCCAAGTCCTTGCTGTTTGAGCAATATTACCATAGTTGAACAGGATGAAAGTCCGATGAACACTGGAAACTATAACAATTTGGAAAGTGGCCCTCTGTAAATCACCAATAAAAATAAACATAGACATCACAGTGCATCAGAAAACACTGGATAATTTGTTAATCATAGATAAGATCTTACCCTTTGATCTAGAAAGTATGGCACATTGTACCAGGTAGCGATAAAGGCTGAAGTAGCAGCAAAAGGTATGTTAGGGAAGTATTCTCTAATTGCTGCAGTGGCTTGTGCCAGTACAGCACCACTTGTATGCTCTCTATAAGAGACAGTTCCTCCATTTGTGTTGTCAAGGTCAATCCACAGAGGAGCAACGAAGTCTATTCCAGGGTTTAGTATGGGAATAAACAGCTCCAGCTGCTGCGAAAATGTAATGAGGCCATTGTTGTTCACCTAACATTGAGAGGAAAAAAAAGGAAAAGTTTTGACCAACATTTGACCAAATTAAATATGAAAAATATGGCACACTGCTAAATCTAAGTTTTAATCTATAAGAAAAATATCAACTTCAATTACTGTAAATACTATTTTTTATATATAAAATTATTGATGCATAAATAAATCTGCAACCAATTAAATAATCCAATACTTACAAAGACACGATTGTGTGTACGTCCAAAGTATTTGGTAGGCTGCTGCAAGGGAATGGTTTGAGAGCCACCATCATCTGAAAGAGGGTTTATTGTGTCTCCATTTCCAAAATCCAGGAAATTAGCTGGAACTAAAGACAATGTAAAATACATCTCATTATTAAGACTCTTAAGTACAAATTAAATGTGCAAGCCAAAATATGAATTAAAATTCAAAGTCAAATCAGGTTCATTAAAACTAGTATTTTTATAGTATTTTTATGTACCCAATAATCATATTTTATTCAGCAATTAATTTTTAAGTTAAAACTAGGGATGCACCGATAACACTTTTTCCAGAACGCGGTCCATACCGATACATTTATTTTTGCTACTCGCCGATATCAATATTTGCATTTTCATTGCATTTGTAATTTTTAAATGTATTAGGTAGAGAAACCAAAATAAAATGAATCATATTCACTGATTTAATTTGTTTAAAAATATATAGGATATTCCCTTCAGTTATTTTCATGGACTATTAAAATGTATTGTACAAACCTACTTTCACTGTTCATTCATCATATTTTATCTTACATTTAATAACACAATAACATATATTATATATATATATATATATATATATATATATATATATATATATATTGGCTCTGCAGTGAGCACCACTTGAGTGCTGCATACATTTTGGAGAATGTCTCTGCTTGCTTATTTGAAGTGCAAGGGTAAATTAAAAAAAAAAATGGTTCTTTGAATAAGTACAGCGTTTTCTTTATTCAAAACACATTGTGTGTAAAGGCTACTGTTTTATGTAGCCTATTTGAAGAGCAGAGAAGCGTGTCAGTCTGGTATTTGCAAAACACAAATCTTCAACATTTGCTGGTGAAAAACCTTGTAACTCCATTTGAGCTTGATTTTGGAAAAATAACGACACAAGCAAGTGTCTCTATATTACATGCCATCTATCACACTCTTGATATAATCACTCATGAATATTTTTTGGTTAATATAAAAAATAAATAAATAAATAAATAAATAAATAAATATATATATATATGATGGCATATAGTGTATGTTAAATTAATCATATTCAATTGCATTCTTTTAATCAATGTTTCTTTTTTTTATTTTATTTTATTAATTAGTCCTATTTCTTTTTATTCATATTGATATCCTCTTTATGAATTCTAGTCATTGTAAGAATTCCACTCCAAAATATATTTTAGAATGAGCTCATCCCCAAAATGGCTTAATAATCACAGAGAAGAAAGTCAACATTTATGTTGTTTCTGCACCATTTGGGTTGATCAAATCCTGACCAAATGGTCGTCAATTGAAGAATGGGAATAGGTGTGGGACAGTGGGAACCATCTCAGACAATGAGGTGTGTCACAACTTCATTAATGTCACGATCCCAGTTTTGTTTTGTATGGACTTATGCGCCACACACTAACTTTTGCACATCACCCGGACTACATTTCCCATCATCCATTGCACTGATTACACACACACAGCTGCAGCCAATCACACACCCTACATAAGCCATGGACTTACTCTTGTATGCATGTGACGTCACCATCGACCGTTACAACTGCGGTTATGCCCACTGAGTGGCAGCATTGGTTTTTAGCGTAAATGCAGCAAAAAAACACACAAAACACATCCAAAACGGGAAAGTGCTTTGTGATGTACAAATAGCTTTGACACAAAACCTGAGGTATATATTTAAAGACTGCCGAAAGCTACAGAAAAAAAAGAAGCAAATGGACCACTGCAATTCACAGAAACAGCTGGACTCCAGCAGAGAAACATGGATTTGCAGTTTTCATTTTGTAAGGTAAAATCATACCGTATATATTGTATTTTTATATATTTAGTTGACAAATCATCAGTTAAATATTTACCATCTTATATTCTGCATAATTGGTTGTTTTTAAATAAACACTGACAAAAACTATACAAGTTTTAGGGCTGGACAATATGACGATGTATATAACATTGATATAAGTGATTATTCGGATTTAAACTTTCCAATATTGTAGTTATATAAAATATTCACAGGCAGATTTGCTTTATTTATTTCCCCGGTGTCGAAATCAGGCACATATAAATGTCAGGAAACATGACTCCTGATTGCATGTCAATATCCATGGATTAGGTTTATATGACGTCATAAGGAACACTTTCGAGCGCAACCTTTAATGTAATCGTTTGTTTTACTCGCATTTTCGCAGTTTCCCCTATTAAATCCAGTCATGCAGCAGGTTCTTTTGCCACTCAGTCCAGCTGAGGGAGCACGTTCCGGCAGGAAACTGACGTTGATGCATACCCTCTATAGAGTACCTCAGGGATGATGCATTTTTGTAGGCAAAACCCGGAAGTGAGTTAGCATTTTAGGGCTTCCGACGCCGTAAAGTCAATGGGTATTTTGAATGGGTTTTTGCTAAATCGCCTGAAATAAGGTCTGTGGTTAACAAAGCCTCTAAATATTTTCACGTTTTGATCTATGACATAAAACACACCAGTTATAACCCGCTTGTGATTTTTTTAAACCTTTACTGTGTCTTAAAAATGGCGGTTGCTAACAAAGTGCTAAAAGGGACTACTTCCTTTGGCGGGGACTTTAGACGTCATCATGACAAACATGACATTTGGACAGCATTTCTCATGAAAAAGTGGATAAGTATTCATACACAGCGCAGATCATAATAATTGAGCATGTTTTTAAATAGCGTTGTTTTTTAAATACAGTTTGAGGAAGCTTGGTGGTGACGACGTTGATCTGCGACCATGGTGTGCTGTAGTCCATTTATAGCCTACTGTTAGCTTTTTATATCTGACGACTTTATTTAGGCTTCAAAATGTATAAATGTTGTTTTAACTTGTAAAGATTATCTTGATAGACAAAACGTGTAAGTGTCATGACCCTTTGTTAAACACAGAGCTTATTTTCTGCGATTTTCCTAAAGTATATGGGAAAAATTCATAGGCTTTCAACCGAGGGAACCCATGCGCCGCTAACTTCCTCAGTGAAAACAAAGAGCTTAGAACCCAAGAGGTGACACTTTGATACTTTTTGGGTAACAGCCACTAGATGGCGCTCCGGTAGCGCGGTCGCCATTATGGGGTGAAAATACTAACTGGACCATAGAATCCTTCACATCTTACGCACCCAAAATCTGCAAATTTCACTGCCAAATCAGAAGCGCAATAGAACAGTTTTTTAAATTAAGTCACCAGTAAATTGTATGGCTCCTACAGTAAATGTTATATTGTCTTATGTTTTACCAGTTGTGGAATCCAACTATTCATCCATCTGATGTAACGTAGTTAGCGTACTTTATTAAGTATTTCCATTTTATGCAACTTTACACATTTATTAATAGTAAATTAATAATTAATACATTTAAGATCATCATGTTTGCAGCGAACAATATATTTCAGACCTAGTGGAGTAATAGAAATAATATCTAGGTCTGAATTGAAATATATATATTGTATGTTTTAATGGATCACGCTACAAACATATTGATCTTATAATACACGATGCATTGCTGTCTCCATTATCCCATAATTCACACTTTTGGACACTTTTGCTTTAACGGACATTAGACAACACTGCAAAATCAAGCTGTTATATTCATATATTTATTGTCCAACATTCCCAATTTTTCTGATGCTTGTCCTTAATTTAGTTTCATATGTTGGTAATAATTCAGTGTGTAAAAGCCTTTTACACACACAAAAGAATTTTAACCCAAACTGACTGGGTTTCTAGAGAGCAAAGGTTTTGTGAAAAAAGTAGAAGACTTAACCCTCATGCGCTGTTCGAATTCTGGGTACGATCTTGATGGTCCGGGTCAAATTGACCTTCATTGGATTCAATACAATTCCACAAAAATCACACTATAAAAAAAAACATACAATCATGTTTAAATAATTAACTTTTAATATCAATATTTTTCACACATTACAAAGAATAAATATCTGAATTTATGATTAATAAAAATATTTTTAACCACTATTTTTAAGATGGCCCCTCCCCGACCTGTGGGACATTTACCATTATACATTTATAACAATAATATCTTAGTCTAAACCTAAAGTAATCTTGACAAACTATCTATCGTTTGAAAGCTTTCAGACTCTAGTTTTCATATTTGGTGACTGATTTTCAAAATAAATGACAGAACAATAGATAAATAGCGATAGATTCGTCATTTGTGATGCAGTGCCAAACTATAACACGCTCTGATTCTTTCCTTATGTTCTTTTTATGTGTTTTAGGGATCGAATTCAAATCAAATATTAATATTACTCCCCAAACTTCTAATGAATAGGATGTCTACTTCATAAATATTTTGAAAAGTATGGAAAATATGGTTCAGATCACTCAAACCATATATGGAAATCGAAGAGTCACCAGTGGAGTCTTGATGTCATCTAGTGAAAAAGTTTGGTACTGCGCACAAAAAGTCTTACTAAAACTTGTTTTTTTTGAGATATCAACCTAAAATTCGGCACAGAACTTGTTCAGATATTTAACTGTGATTTTCTTGATGTTTTAGAGTTGAAAATGTTTTGTAAAATATATATTTTATATAAAATATAAAAAAAATATATGTTATATATTTTAAATTTTCATAAACTTTTTTAAACTTTACTTTTACAACTTTTTTTTTTTTTTTACTTTTTACTTCTACAATAATCTGTGAAGTTTTCCCTTTAAAAAGATACCAAACTTAAGTCTGTGCTCTGAAGTATTCAAAATCTTTAACAATGTAAGTTAGAAAAGTCATTTTAATATCTATGCTCAAAAAGTGGGATAGATAATTAACAGGTAAAACAACTTTATATTTCCACAAACTTTGAAAATAAAAAGCAGTTAAACTCATTAAGACACTGACACATCAGTACTAGAGTTGAGGAGTTCTGACATACAACACAGAAGTGTTTTGAATTTAGGGTCTGTAGTTGATTTTGAATGGTTGCCTATGGGGGTCAAATTGACCCACGAACAGTACGAACGTATAAAATTTCTGTATGCACATTTCACAACACATCAGTGTGTTGAAACTTTGCATGCATGTTCATGACCCTAAATGAGAAAAAGTCACAAAATTTCAAGAAAAAAAACAAAGGTTTAATATTATATCAGGTAGCTTGAAAAAATAAATGATAGGTAATTTTTACCATCTGTGGCTGACAAAATATTTTTCTGTATTGAAATAAGTGTGGAAAACCTATTTTTTTAGCTTCATAAGGTAGTAAAAAAATAAAATAACAAAATATAACCAAGAAATGTTATTATTTTGGGTCAGTACAGTTGCCTTAGAGCGTTAAAATATGCGGGTCAAATTGACCCGCGAACATCACGAACGTAATAGTAATTTTGTTTGTATATGTCAAAAAACACCAGCATGTTGAAACTTTGCATGCATGTTCATGATGATAAATGAGAAAAAGTAACAAAATATCAAGAAAAAAAACATAGGTTAACCAGTATTTCCAACAACTAGAAAATCTAAACGGGTCAAATTGACCCCCAACATAAGTGTGTAAAATAACTAAAAAATATTTGATGATCACTATTTTATTCTGTGTTGTCATAATTCAGGTTGGATTTCAGCTTTAATGTCCTTTTTTTTTTTTTTTTTTTAAACAAAGCAGCTGATATTGAAACTAGTGGACTGACGACTCACTTTCACCACAAAATGGCGGAAACGCAGGGCCGCTGCTGGGCGTCGGTGTTGCAATGGAGCAAGGGTTACCTATTTAACTGACCCTGTGTCTCAATCAGCTCCCTAGTTCGTGAATCATATATATCATGAAAGTGAATGTGGCCGACTCCCTGATCAGTGCCCTGACTACTGAGGGACTACTAGGGAGCTGATTGAGACACACCCTCATATATATATATATATAAGGGTGTGTCTCAATCAGCTCCCTAGAGACACACCCTCATATATATATATATATATATATATATATATATATATATATATATATATATATATATATTAATGATTCTATATTCAGTTTAATCCCTTATTTTGAGTAGTTTTGGGAAACGTAAATATCTTATGTATCTTCTGCAATATAATTTGTAATAGCATAATATTATCATTACCTTCAGCCTTGGTTGTTTCACCTGGTGTAGTGAAAACAGAACAGAGTTATTTTCAGAGCATTTGTATAAATTATATAGTTGATTTATGTTTGACAACACTTTGCAAATTAACATCAAAATCTGATATATATTTGAAAATTCAAAGTATTTAATTAATGTAATCATTAATCAATAAGTTTTTGAATATTTTCATATTTAATATCTGACTGCCTTACTGGCAAAAAGAGACAGCAGTGCTACAACATGTAACAGGGCAGGTTTCCCCATCATTTAGTTGGTCTGTCACCGTATTCTGTAAAAGACCAAAAATATTTAGTTTGCATAACATATACAACATTTTCTGAAAAAGTTCATTGATCGCTAGTTTGACATGTTCATACAGTCTGACAAAAAACAATTGTAAAGGACTATTATTAATTGCACAGTGTGCACCTGGCTTTAGCAAAACTTTAAACCAAAATCAAATTAATATAAAATAATGATGAAAAGAATCTTACCAATATGTGACGTTTCTGAAGAATAGCTAATGAAGAACTTCTCTCCTGTGTTTTTTGAAACACATGCTTTCAAAGTTATTGTGTCTCAATTTATACCTGTGTTATGGGTGTGTTTTGGGTGGGGTTGTCACCTTTTGCTTTGAACAACCCATTTAAGATTCTCACAAATTAAGACTGAACACTTATACTGAATACTAATCTATTAGGCTAAATAATACTACTGATTACAATTATGTTGAATATCAAGTTAAACTGACCAGTCAATCAACTAATTACAGTTAAATTCTTTCACAGGTGCAGTAAGTAATATTTAAACTATGCTGTTGGACATTGTTGATATTTGAAATCAACCCAAACAAACAGGGCCGGCTCTAGCCCTTTGGTTGCCCTAGGCGAGATTGAATCGCCTTCGATAATGAACGCGATATTGTGTAGCTTGTCAGTGAACTACGGCTCTGTCTATTAAATGTCGCTCCATTTGAAAGCAGGTGATGGCGATTTAGCGGTAATCAGGGAACCGGCTTTACTGACGAAATGCGCGTGACAATCGCATGCGATATATCGCCCAGCCCTAATAGCCAGACAAGCATTGAGTGAAATGATAAATGTGGTTGAACTTCTTTAAGAAAACAAGCTATTGTATTTTAATACATGCTAACCTTTTTCTGTTGTACTTTAAAGTATGGATGTGGCTTGAATAAATACTATTAAATAGACTCACTTGATGCAGGCTGTGTGTTCCTGGCCTGTGTGTCACTGGTCCCTGGAGTACCACTACTGGATGTCCCTACTCCTGCAGCTGTATGTATTTAAACACAGAGTTCATCCATGCTGTCCGTTACACAATTGCATTTTGGTCATTTCTATCATCCTACCACATAGTTGCATTGTACAAATACATTTTATCTCTGACCATGTAACTTTTAGTAGATAAATTACAATTACTACCACCACTACTATTATTACTAATCTATTAGGCTAAATAATACTACTGATTACAATTAGTAGTATTAATGTGATGTGATTATAAAAGTAATAATTGCTAATAATAATAACAACAATAACAAAAACAGCAACAATAGTACTAGTTGTACTTACAAAGTTCAGAGAGAGGAGAACATGAAGGATCAGGTGTCCTTTCTCCAGCAGGTGCCGGCCTCTGCAAATATTACCTGAGTGCATCTGGCCATGGCCAATTAAAAAAAAAAAAATCATATTTTAGTATATTCCTAGAGGGGAACTGTACAGAAGGGTGAACAGCATGAAATAGCATACCATGAGCTGGCCTCTTGACCTTTTAAACTGGTTTTATAAATTTAAAGACTGCATTATGCCAAAGGCTTTAGGCTAAAAGCATTAGCCATCATTTAGGGGTGGCCAAGAAATGTACGGTAATTATACGTAGAACTGTTTCTTCACAACGCACGGGAGAATTTTCAGGTGTGCACGTAAACTTTGTCTCAGTGCCAAGTGTAAATCAAACAAGTAAATTATAGATATACGATACCAACAATTTGCCTATTTATACTATGCCCTAAAAGTATGTACCATTTTTGTGAAGAAAAAGTACATACTTTTGAGTGTGGAGCAGAAGAGTATAGGCAAGCTTTGGGACATAATACTCTGTCATAGTTGCATCTTTAAAGGACAGTTCTGTCACTTACGTACATATAGCGCTTTTTACAATGCAGATTGTGTCAAAGCAGCTTTATAGTGATAACAGGAAAATAATTTTGGCTGTACAGCAGCTCTAGAAGAAAATGGTGTCAATGTCCAGCTTAAATACGTTCAGTGTTGATTCATTCCTTTGTAAAAACCATTAGTTATTAATTTAGTTAATTTATCTATACAGCAGCTCTGGAGAAAACAGTGATGTCATCGTCCAGCTCAGTTCAATTTGCACAAAATGGTGTCAATGCAGGCAGATCAAAAACATGTTGAATATCAAGTTAAACTGACCAGTCAATCAACTAATTACAGTTAAATTCTTTCACAGGTGCAGTAAGTGGTATTTAAACTATGCTGTTGGACATTGTTGATATTTGAAATCAACCCAAACAAACAGGGCCGGCTCTAGCCCTTTGGTTGCCCTAGGCGAGATTGAGTCCCCCCACCCCCCCAATACACAAATGCTACAAAGAATGTTTGAGGATATTTACCAAAATAAGTAATAAACTTAAGGAAGAAGGAAGATATACTATAGACCAGCATATAGAGTATAATAGACCAGTAGTGTTTGAGATTAATTAATGAGGAATGTCAATGTTTACTTGGAAACAAGTCACAGATGGACCACCGAAACAGAGCGGGCTTTACAAGCCTGTTTCGAATGGACTGATTGGAGTGTTTTTGAAGCTGCTGCCACCGATCTGGACGAGCTCACAGAGACTGTAACTTCATATATCAGTTTCTGTGAGGATCTGTGCATTCCTACAAAGACTCGTTTATCTTACAACAACGACAAACCCTGGTTCACTGCAAAACTCAGCCAGCTCCGTCAGGCCAAAGAAGATGCTCGCAGAAAAGGGGACAGAGTCTTGTACAAACAGGCCAAATACACACTGGAAAAGGAGATCAGAGTGGCAAAGAGGAATTATTCTGATAAACTTCGGAATCAGTTCTCTTCTAATGACACAGCTTCAGTGTGGAAAAGTCTGAAAGTTATCACCAACTACAAGACACCATCCCCCAGCTCTGTGGAGAATCAACAACTGGCAGACGATCTGAATGGGTTTTATTGCAGGTTTGAAAAATCACCATTCACACCTCCATCAACCCCCCTCTCCCCCACACCTGCAATTCAGTTCAGTGAAGATGACGTGCGCCAGGTCTTCAGAAAGAACAAGAGAAGAAAGGCACCAGGCCCAGACAGCGTTTCACCAGCCTGTCTGAAAACCTGCGCTGACCAGCTGGCCCCCATCTTCACACTGATCTTCAACAGATCACTGGAGCTGTGCGAAGTCCCCTCATGCTTCAAACGCTCCACCATCATCCCCGTCCCAAAGAAACCCAAAATTACTGGACTAAATGACTACAGATCTGTGGCTCTAACGTCTGTGGCCATTAAGTCATTTGAAAGACTGGTTCTGGCTTTTCTGAAGGACATCACTGGACCCTTACTGGACCCCCTGCAGTTTGCTTACCAAGCAAACAGATCTGTGGATGATGCAGTCAATATGGGACTGCATTATGTTCTCCAGCATCTGGACAGACCAGGGACTTATGTGAGGATCCTGTTTGTGGACTTCAGCTCTGCTTTTAACACCATCGTCCCATCACTCCTCCAGCCTAAACTAACTCAACTCTCCATGCCCACCTCTGTCTGTCAGTGGATCACCAGCTTCCTGACAGACAGGCAGCAGCTAGTTTTGTTGCCCTTTGAGTTTTTTGCCTCTCCCTGCACAGTATATGGATTGTACTTTTGTTTTTTATTGTATTTTATATTTGTGCAAATAAACTAAACCTAAATCTAAAAACCTAATGGTAATTCATTGTCATGTTGTGATAGCTGAGCTTGGGATTCAGTCAGAGGCAGTGGTTTCACTTACAGTTAATGGATGGCATCCACTGCATGCAGCCACCCCAGAACTGTCCGTGCAATAAGGGTCACCTCTTCATCTGTGGTATTTTCCACCTTCACTGTGATGTTGTCATTATCTCTCAGAGGCATCTGAATGAGCTGTTTGCTTACCTTTATCCCTGCAGGCCAGGGTACAACTGGATTGGGCTCCAGCATCACGTGTGTTCCCAGGGGAACCGTCTTATTCAGTTTGCCACAACTGACCTTCACTTCTGTCAGGACCACTATCGTCAAATATGATAGATAATGCATAGAGTTTGTATTGGCGGCATGGTTCTGTTCTGGACAAGAACTCCCAGTGCATCCATGAAGCCTAGCATGGATAAGAGCAGGGAGAGCAGCAATAAACCCCCCAGGGTAAACAGAACAGGACCAACATGCAGATATCATTAAATGTCATGATTAACATACACATTTTTCGAGAATTAGTCTGATTCAGGGGAAATAATAAGGCCAATCCTGACTGAAGAGAGGAGGAGCTGGGGATGGAGGAGGGTAATTTGCTCCTGAGAAATGCAATAGCTGCTGATAATACTGAGGAGCTTATATATAGATGTCATAATAGGCGTCGTATTCCTATAGGTAGACGCAAGTCACCTGGGAGTCAGCTGATGCAAGCTTGACTGACGTGACCTGCCAGAACTGACGCTAACGCTAGATTCTCACATTCCTTGGAAGAATGATGGATTTTCGTACCAGTCTTGCAATATGACAGCTGTTGCTGTTTTTGCGTTTCTTCAAGAGTGATAGAATGGCTTTCACTTTCCCTGGGCTAACTTCCAGAGATGAAATCAGTGTGTTCACAAGAAAACTCAAAGGAATCTGCTGGGCCGCTTTAGCTTGGACCAATTCCTCAATAACATTAAAGCCGATTATTGGTTTCTCCAATTCACTGGATGTAATGAGAATTGGTGCCAGCAGGTGTCTGTCTCTTCCTTCAGTCTGTGTTTCCAGACAGACAAAACTCTATTCCATCCAGCCTTCATATGGGATGCTTGTCCCATTTGCCCCTGTCAGGTTGAGTTCTACCTCCTCAAGCAACTCTCTCACTGGTCTCATCTCTGCATCAGGAAGTTGTCTCTTCTTCCACTCCGAACCCACAATTGAAACTTGTGACCCCATGTCCCAGAGCACCGATGTATTAACACCTCCTAGAGAACATTGCACCAGGCATCTGCGTCCCACAAATCTGGCTGTTTTCTCTTGTTTGGTTGACCATGGTCCTTCAGGTAACCAATCTCTTGGTAAGCTTTCCATGATGTCTGAGGTAATCTCAATCTTGTTTGATGTCACATGGGTCATAGTTTGTTTCCAACAACCTGCTGCCCAGTGCTTACTGCTGCCGTACTTGTTGCAGTGTTCACATCTTCCCACTGGGTGCAACGTCTGGTGTTTGCTCGAGCAGGTGGAAATTGATTACCAGCGAATCTCTGGTTACAGAGACCAGTCAGACTGTCTGCATTTTCAGATGCTGACAAAATCCTCTGTTTGAGATCCATGGCTCAGACTAAGAACTGGATAGGTGTTTCTTTGGGCTCTTGAACTGCATGTGTAAGTGAATGATACAATTCTGTTGCATCCTTTTCAATAAAATGTGCTCTGAGAATTTAAGGACAGGCAATTTAGGTCTGTTCTACACTCCAGGTAACATCTCAAACTGACACCTGGGATGATGGACTTAAAGGATTAGTTCAAATTAAAATTTCCTGATAATTTACTCATCCCCATGACATCCAAGATGTCCATGTCCTTCTTTCTTCAGTCGAAAAGAAATTAAGGATTTTGATGAAAACATTCCAGGATTTTTCTCCATATAGTGGACTTCAGTGGCCTCCAAATGGTTGAAGGTCAAAATTACAGTTTCAGTGCAGCTTCAAAGGGCTTTAAACGACCCCAGACGAGGAATAAGGGTCTTATCTAGAGAAAACATCATACATTTTCTAAATAAAAGTAAAAATTATATATGTTTTAACCATAAATGCTCATCTTGAACTAGCTCTCTTCTCAAAACCAGCAACCGACCTGCCACCGGTACTTCGAAGAGAATGCGTGCCAAGGTATGCCCACTGCCTACGTCGATGGATGTTCGTACAACCATGAGGGCATCCTAAAGGCAGGTGCAGGGGTGTTATGGTTAAACGACCAACCCTGCCCACCACAACACTTCAATTTGGGCTCCCAGTCATCGCAGTATGCAGAGGTAGCTGCTATTCTCATCACTCTCCAAATCGCATTGGCCCACAACATCAAAGAACTCCTCATTTGCACAGACTCAAACTATGCCCGACTCAGTTTCACATGCCACCTCCCAGGCTGGAAACAAAATGGCTTCAAGACCGCAAACAACAAGCCGGTCAAACACCAACACCTGTTCCGAGCATGCGACGGTATCACGACAACACACAACACGATCGTTTACTGGAAAAAGGTGAAAGGACATTCAAAGCTACCTGGCATGGACAAAGACTTGAATGACCAAACTGATGCCCTTGCCAAGACGGTCGCACTACAGGGTAATCTGTGGTCACCCCCACCCCAAACACCCACCCCTGATGTAGCAGCAGTCACCCGCAGCCAACGTACTGCTCCTGTACTTGCTCCCACATCACAACCGCTATCACTAGTTCCACAAATTTCCAACAATGACGTTGCCGACCTTCAAGCCTCGGACTCTGCCATCCACACAGTAAAAAACCTCCTCTCAAGCCCCTCCTGCCCCCCGATCACGAAGTCTGACTTCGACAGCAACCCTAGCCTCAAATGGCTACACGACGTCAAGCACATGCTGCGTGTGAAAGAAGACATTCTGTGGTATGCCCCTGATGATCTCACTGCACCAAGGCTTGCGATACCACATGGCCAAAGGGGGTCATGCTCATGTATGCCCACGATGCACCATGTGCTGGACACCATGGTACCAGAGCCACTTACGAGACACTGAAACAAGTGGCATACTGGCCCGGCATGCAGCAGGATGTGGCAGAGTATGTTAGAGAGGTCTGGTGTGCTGCCAATTCCAACCGGCAAAGCCAACTCACAGAGCTCCACTGCAACGCAGAGGAGTCACGTTCCCATGGTCAGACCTCCAGATAGACTGGGTGGGGCCCCTGACCAGATCGACGAGAGGAAACAGGTATTTCCTCACGGTCGTGTGCCAATTCACTAAGTGGGTAGAGTGTCTTCCGGCACCTAACGACACGGCCCAGACTACAGCATACCTCCTGATGAACCACATTTTCAGCAGGTTTGGGCTGCCACTGAGAGTCAACTCCGACAGAGGTACTCACTTTACCACGGAGATCATGCAGCAAATTTGGAAACTTCTGGGCATACAAAGCCAACTGCACATCAGCCACCATCCAATCTCCTCAGGGCAAGTGGAACGGACCAATACAACTGTGGTTAGCATGCTAAAAAAATATGTGTCAGCCAACCAGAAAGACTGGGATGTGAAACTTCCCCTGGTACTCATGGCTATTAGAGCCACTCCGCAGGAGTCAACTCGGGTGTCCCCCTTCGAACTAATGACGTGGCGACAGATGACCCTGCCGCTGCACCTGCTGTACCAACCGGGAGATTCCAGCCTCGTCACTGCCTACACGACCCACCAGTATCTCGACGAGCTACACCGACACCTAAGAACCACGTTTGCTTTTGCCCAACAACAGCTTCAACGAAGCGCGGAAGGCCAGAAAGCATACTATGACCGTAAGGCGTCACACCAGGAACTGGATGTGGGTGACCGGGTCTGGTACTACCTCTTCGCTCAGCCACCCAAAACAGCCTCCCAACGGCTGTCAAAGAAATTTCTTCCCCGTTGGACAGGACCTCATGACATTGTGGACAAACTCTCCCCGGTTGCATACCAAATCAAGTTGAGCCGGGGGCAGAAAGAACCAATTTTCAAATGGGTCCACCGTAACCAGATTAAGAGACATGTGGCTGTTGACAGAGAAACATCATCATCCCATCCATTAAACTGCCTGGAGTGACACAAGGAAGAGACTCAGGAGGCATGCTTATTTGGTACAGATCAAATCTTGTCCATGCCATCAAAGTAGCTAAAACAGGACAATTCTATACATGGTTAGAAATTAATCGGACAGTCACTGCAACAGAGAAAAATATCTTCCTATGTGCCACTTATATCCCTCCAGCAGAGTCTCCCTATTTTAATGAAGACAGTTTCTCCATTCTTGAAGAAGACATTAATTACTTCCAGTCACAGGGAAGTGTACTGATTTGTGGAGATCTAAATGCCAGAACAGGAGAAGAAATGGACACACTTAACTCTCAGGGGGACAAACACCTGCCTGGAGGTGACGTCCTTCCCCCACCTATACACACACGGAGACACAACTATGATAAAATAACAAACAAAAGCGGAACACAACTTCTTCATCTGTGTCGCACACTTAGGTATGTACATAGTCAATGGCAGACTAAGAGGAGATTCCTACGGTAGATACACCTACAGCTCACCTTTTGGTAGCAGTACAGTCGACTATTTTCTTACAGACCTTAACCCAAACTCCCTAAGAGCGTTCACAGTCAGCCGACTAAACCCACTATCAGACCACAGTAAAATAACCCTCTACTTAACCAGAGCAATGCCCAACCAAGAAGCATCTAAACAAACCAAGCTTCACTCACTTAGAAACATGTATAGATGGAAACAAAACAGTAAAGACACATATACAAGTACAATTAGTCAACCAAAAATTCAAGTTCTGTTAGACCAATTCCTTGCCATTCCTTTCCTGCATAACAGTGAAGGTACAGACCTAGCAGTAGACAAGCTGAACAGAATATTTGAGATCTCAGCAACATTATCAAACTTAAAAAACACAAAAAGAAAAGCAAAAAGACCACATGCCACTGAGAAATGGTTTGACAATGACTGCAAAAGACTTAGGAAAGAAGTAAGAATTCTATCAAACCAGAAACACAGAGATGCTGACAATGAGAACATCCGTCATCTCTATCATGAAAAACTTAAACAATATAGGAATACTTTAAGAAAGAAAAAAGAACAAAACACAAAAAGTCAACTCAGAGAAATTGAAGAATCCTTAGAATCCAACCACTTCTGGAAACATTGGAACACACTAAACAAATCGCACCATCAAGAACTAGCCATCCAGAATGGAGATGTTTGGATAAACCACTTCTCCAACCTTTTTAGTAATATAGACAACAATCGGGAACAAAATGCAATGTACAAAAAACTAAAGGTTTTAGAGAAGACCATCAAAGACTACCAGAACCCCTTAGACTATCCAATTACACTAGCTGAACTATTAGACAAAATACAAACCCTGAAAACCCAAAAAGCCTGTGGTGTCGATGGCATCCTAAATGAAATGATAAAATATACAGACCACAAATTCAAATTAGCCATCCTCAAGCTATTCAATATCATCCTTAGTTCAGGTATATTCCCCAACATTTGGAACAAAGGCCTAATTACCCCAATCCATAAAAACGGAGACAGATTTGACCCTAATAACTACCGTGGCATATGTGTAAACAGCAACCTAGGTAAACTTTTCTGTAACATCCTAAACAGCAGACTAACTCATTTTCTCAGAGACAGAAATGTCCTAAGCAAGTGTCAAATTGGCTTCCAACCAAAATATCGCACATCAGACCATATATACACTCTCCATACCTTAATTGATAAGCAAATAAACCAAAACAAAAGCAAAATTTTCTCATGCTTTGTTGACTTCAAAAAAGCTTTCGACTCCATTTGGCATGAAGGTCTTTTTCTTCAATTAATCCAGTGCGGTATCGGAGGAAAAACATATGACATCATCAAATCAATGTACACAAACAACAAATTTGCTGTTAAAATTAGTAACAAACACACAGAATTCCTCCCTCAGTGTCGTGGAGTGAGACAGGGCTGTAGCTTAAGTCCTGCACTGTTCAATATATACATAAATGAGTTAGTGAGGGCTCTGGATCAGTCTGCAGCACCTGGTCTTACTCTACTAGACACTGAAGTCAAATGTCTCCTGTTTGCTGATGATCTGGTGCTGCTGTCTCCCACTAAAGAGGGTCTACAGCAGCATCTAGACCTCCTGCACAGCTTCTGTCAGTCATGGGCCCTATCAGTTAACCCCAAAAAGACAAAAATAATGATTTTCCGAAAAAGACCCAGCCGCCAAGACCAACATCATAGTTTTAAATTAGACAACATGCTCCTTGAGCACACGCAGAACTACACTTACCTTGGCATAAATATTAGTAACACAGGGAACTTTAATAAAGCTGTTAACGACCTGAAAGACAAGGCACAGGAGAGCTTTTTACGCTATTAAGAGAAATATTAAAATTGACATCCCAATCAGAATCTGGATAAAAATAATCAAATCAGTAATAGAACCCATCGCGCTCTACGGGAGTGAAGTCTGGGGTCCACTCACAAACCAAGAGTTCACTAAATGGGACAAACACCCAATAGAGACTCTGCAGACCGAACTATGCAAAGTTTTGCTCCGAGTACAGCACAAAACCCCAAATAATGCCTGCAGAGCAGAATTAGGATTATACCCACTTATAATCACAATTCAAAAAAGGGCCATTAAATTCCATACCCACCTAAAAAATAGTGATAAACAGACCCTCCATCACAAAGCCCTGAACTACCAAGAGCTGACACCAGGAAGAAACGCCCTCGGCAAATTGGTCTTGGAGTTGACTACACAAACCACAACATGTCTGACTGAAAATAAAAACTTAGCCAGACCAAACCAAATAATTAAAACACAAAAAGAAAAATACCTAAAACATTGGACAGATGCAACAGCCCTACAAAGTAAATTGGTATGCTATTTGGCCCTAAACAGAAAATATGAATTGGCAGGATACCTCAGTACAGTGAGTGACCCTAAACTGAGAAAAGTCCTGAGCATGTACAGACTCAGTGAACACAATCTCATCATAGAGACAGGCAGACACAGACAGACCTGGCTACCACAGGAAGAGCGGCTGTGTCCCCACTGCACAGAGAATGAAGTGGAAACAGAACTGCACTTTCTAACATCCTGCCCTAAATATGCACAAATTAGGGACACTTTCTATCCCCATTTCACAACTCACCACAAAGACTTCCAACAGAAACCAAATGTGGACAAACTCCCATACCTGCTAGGAGAAAGCCCAGCAAGCTCAAACCTGGCCGCCAGGTATGTGAGGTCCTGTCACCAGGAAAGAGCCTCCAGCGGGACAGAACTACCAACACACTCACTAAATGCCTAGAGACACTTCTATAAATATTGTAAGATTTAACATTTTTATTGCAATTTTATTATTATTATTGCTATTTTATTGCTAGATTTTTTTTTTTTTTTTTCTTCATTATTATTATTTTATTTATTTATTTTTACTGTACAGTGTTATTAATGCTTTGGCAATGTAAAGATTTCTTTCTCCATGCCAATAAAGCTATTTTGAATTTGAATTTGAGAAAGGCAGGGAGGGAACAATGCAAGCTAATCCCAGTTGCAATCCTCGGAAAACTGTCCTCACCAACCACGGACATTCCCTGCTGACCAACCATGCCTCTCTCTCCCTCTCTCCCTCTCTCTCTCTCCTCCCCTCTTCTCTGTAACATGATGCTGCTGTGGTTCACCCTCGTGTGCCTCCTGCCAACCAGAGGACAGCCGCAATCCGACATCACATCACCAGGTCCCGCATCTGGTATCGTACTGAGGGAACAACCGGGACTTCTCATCACCAACTGCCGGACTTACACTCAGAAAGTGTATGTGCGGTTGGACCCCCGCACTGTCTACAAAGCACACTATCCCAGCCATGTCGCCCAATACAGCTGGGCAGGGGCCCGATGGACGGAGAACGCCCTCACTCACGTGGAAGCCGATGTCCAGCACATGCTCGCCCAACTGGAGAAAATGACTGTCACACAAGCCGAGTTAAGTGGACACAACCGACGCACCAACGGTTCTTGGGAGCTCTGCTCGGAGCCGCCGCTGCAGTCGGGACCCTATTTAACCTCGGCATGTCAAGTGTCAACGCGGTGAGCCTAACCACCGTAAGGCGGCATGTGGCCGAAATTCAAACGGAGATCCCCAGCTGAGAGAACAACTCACCACACAGAGCCAAACCCTTCAAAGCATCGGAAAAACTCTGAAGGGCACTGTAGTGGTTCTCAACACCCACAGCGTCCTGCTGAACCAGACAGTGAACTCAATGAAGCAACTGTTCACTGTTTTCCAAAATGACTCTGCCCAAACTCAGCTCGTCACAGCTCTAATGACAGACATGCTGCGGGAAGTGAGCTCCTCCATGGACAGCCTGGCCATGGGAAGGATTCCCCCATATCTTGTACCCCTTAGCCTGGTACAAACTGTGCTGGCCTCTGCTGCCGGCAGACCCACGGACCCTATCCAAACCAACCTTGCCTACTCCCTGGGTAGTGCCATCCTACTGCATGTCGACCCCGAACAAAGGGAGTTGGCCTACCTCCTAAACCTACCAATCATCGAACCAGATAACATCTACCGACTCAAAGACATTGTCAATGTCGGGTTTTGGAAGGGTAACACCCACATCAAGATACACACTCCAGCTGTGGTAGCATACCACGACAGCAACCCCCAACTGTACCTGGCTCCCAATTTACGCATGTGTGTTTTGACCAAAGATATTCATTACCTCTGCCCTAGCAAACCCTTCCTCAGAGACAATACGGAAGGAATCTGCGGGTTGCAGCCCATGATCAGCGACACACGCTGCCCTGCCGAGGCCCAGCCTCGCACCCAAGTCATCGGAACACAAGCTGAGATTGTGGGCAACCGATGGCTTGTTAATACTCCCACTCGCACCGCCACCCTGACTTACGATCAGCACGACACTGCCACTCGTGTCAGCCTGCCCAGTCGAAGTATGTGGATCCAGGTACCCCTGGGTGCTATCCTCCACCTCGATGACCTGGCCTTGTACCACATCTCAAGTGAAGAGTACCAGTTGGAACTGGAGATCCCATCCTTTTTCAGGAACCACAACCTCACTTTGGCCCCAGAGCTGGAACTGAGAATTGAGAAAGGGGGTCCCAGTTAATTGACATTACTCCTGTTGACACCGCCCTCCAAGCACTCTCCCGACTGCCCATCCTGACCAGCTCACCTATAGCCCAGGCCTGGACTGCGCGCCGACACAGCCCTTTGCCTCTCCATGGCAATCGGGTACATACTGACCCTGGCCTAGCCTTCATCCTTTCAAGAGAATGAAGGGGATGCAAGAGTCCATGGACAAGTGCCTGCCTGCCTTCCCCGGGGTTTCAAGAGGAAACCAAGGAGAGGAGGCACCAACACGGAGAACACACCAAATCTCATTGAAATGGACTCTCCCTTTGACGACCCGAAGGCGAGGACCAGTAGGGACCACCTGCTGTCCGAATCTGTGCCATCCGACCTCGCTACCATCCAACGAGATCCGCACGGGGACCTCACTGGCCGAAAGGGGGATGTAGGGTCTGCACAGTCTCAAGGATGAGCAGTCCCACCATAAACTGTGTTTAAGTCTCAATTCGCGGAAACTTTGGTATGTAAATCTTACATTGATTCCGACCGGCAGACACTAATGGATCACGAGACTCTTTTTTATGACTATTTCGATAAGTCCCAAACCTCTCCTCTGTGACTTCAAGGAGATGCGAACACCACGGATCGGGTTTCAAAAGACAGGCCCGAATTCCAAACGGTCATAAAAAGGAAATACACGCACGCACCCACAGACACACACACACATACAAAAGCCCTACATAAAGACTGTATACACAAATATTATACCTGCAAAATATGAATGTATCTGCCATTATGGTGCTTGTTGCATGTATGTGTTACTATGTAGAATCGTAGAATTGACTGTAGTAGGTTAGTTTTCATGTTAAACGATAGTATTAGAGTAGAAAGTGTATCTTCTTTATGTGATGAGAGACACCTGTCGAGTTTGGTCTCTCCGTAAAGCTGTGAGTCCGAGCTATTCACCCATGTACGTTACATTCTGTCAAATGCATCGTTCAATGTTTAATAGTACTATGAAGAAAATGCACTGATTTGACATACCATAATTTAACCATGGACAGGACAAAGGGATGCGGGAAACCGTCAAATTGCAATGCGATCATTGGAGGACGTTATCAGGAAGGCGTTCTGGTCTGTTGTCTTTAAAATACCACAACACGCGTCTTTTCGATGCACAAGTTTTTCCTGCACAAGTTCCTGCCGTAGAGACGGACTCTCTTCTTTATCTTCCGTCATCTTACTTCCAGTTAAGCCTTCGTCTGAAACTTCGCTGAAGATCACCTCCTGAAGGACCAACCACCACACTGAGCGCTCCGAAACTCTAAGCACCACAACGAACCTACATGCAAGTATTTGTTAAGATTTAAATACTGGGTTTCCTTGCTGGCTCTTCAAGGTTGACTGTGTGAAATTGGCCATTCTTTGATCATCTCTCTTTCTGACTTTTACTTTCACTTTGTATGTATCTATGTCTACTTGTGTACATTTATCCGTATAACTTTTGTATTACCTGTTCCGTATATTAAACACGTCATATCCATGCTTTTGTTCACTTGCTCATTTAACAACAACCAAGTCACTTTAACGTTCTGATCCTAATATCCTTGCTTTACGTTTGGATCTATCACGGAAATTTATCCTCGAGGCCTGAGTATAACATTTCTGTTGTAATAGTCTGTGGTAGCTACCGGTTTGCTGACGGACCGATAGCTTTCTACATAATTATTAAACTAGAACTGATCATATATGTGAGTGATTACAATTCATTGTGATTAATTCACCATATATGGTTAATTCCCCCCTTGGGTTGGAATGCGCATATAATTATTCATAAAACGTTATGAATTATTATATTCATATTCCACCCATAAATTGATTAATAACTGTACAATCGTCACAGATTAGAATGTGCATAAGTGCTTTAAAGGTCCCGTTTTTTATTGTTTTTTTGAAGCTTTGATCGTGTTTATAGTGTGCAATATAACATGTGTTCATGTTTCGCGTGTAAAAAAAACACCGTATTTTTCACATTAATTTACTTATCTGTATACCGCTGTTTCCACTATCATAAACGGCTGATGACTTCCTTGTTCTATGAAGTCCCTCCTTCAGAAATACGTAACGAGTTCTGATTGTGCCAGCGGTTCCTGTGTTGTGATTCGACAGCTCTGAGCACACCCAGAGCCACAGAGAGAGCGCATCTTGCCCGGAAAAGTCACGCATCTTACCATAACGTGGATGCATGCGCTCAGTGTTATTGTAACATGTCTGTAATTTTACCCTATAAATTTGAGCCGGAATCAGACCCGGTGATTGGACTGCGGGATGAAAATAACAGCGTTCGACGACATGGCGACAAACACACTCTACAAACGCAACTCTTGTGTATTCCTGTGGGCGGAGGTTAGTCAAAACTGTTTTAGTGACGTCATTAAAGAAGGAAGTAGAGGGATGTAGTCCAAACTACCGTTCGATGTAGGCAACCCTGTTAAATAAAATATCTCGCTTGGCATTGAACTTTGAGCTTTAAAATTTACAGATTTTATTATACTCTAACAACAACATTACACACTAACTAAAGTTTGAAACATGGGATCACAAAGAACAGGACCTTTAACAAGATGGACGCATTGCAAGCTAAGAGATCTCCCGGACCACTTGAGCAAATAGTATGAAGATTTGGCAACCTTTATCATTGGAAAATCGTATAGTCCCATTGAAGTTTATGTCATTAGAACAGAGATAATGGAGCAATATCCTAACGTGCTTCGGCTGAACCAGTCCGAACACACTAGGTGACTGAACCAGCCTTGGAGTGTGTTGGAAGTTGAGCAAATAATAAGTTCGTAAACTACCGTTCGATGTAGGCAACTCCTGTTAAATAAAATATCTCGCTTGGCATTGAACTTTGAGCTTTAAAATTTTACAGATTTTATTTATACTCTAACAACAACATTACACACTAACTAAAGTTTGAAACATGGGATCACAAAGAACAGGACCTTTAACAAGATGGACGCATTGCAAGCTAAGAGATCTCCCGGACCACTTGAGCAAATAGTATGAAGATTTGGCAACCTTTATCATTGGAAAATCGTATAGTCCCATTGAAGTTTATGTCATTAGAACAGAGATAATGGAGCAATATCCTAACGTGCTTCGGCTGAACCAGTCCGAACACACTAGGTTGACTGAACCAGCCTTGGAGTGTGTTGGAAGTTGAGCAAATAATAAGTTCGGTTGAAGGTGTATATGCGAGAAGGCCATTACTCTGACATCCTCATGTACTATGTTTAGTCACTATATATATTATGTAAAGCTTGCTGCTACTAGATTTGAACGTGTAGCTGCTGATAATGCTTGTATTTACCCCCACGTCAATGCAGACTGTAACACCCTCTTAAAACAAAGGCATGGTTTGATGTTTGTAGAAGGCTAAGCAGTAGATGTGATTGCCCAGCCCGAATCCAGAATTCCCAGAATTTAGTGAGGATAGCAGAAACTTACTATGTAGCAAGCACTCCACCAATAGATACCAAGACTGTGGAACTATATTTTTGATTTAGTTAGTTTAAATCATATTTAGTATGGAACTCAGTATTTTAAATATATTTCTATTATATCTATTAGTCTGAGTTTGCATGCTGGCGAGTTGTATACCATATCGCTATCCCATGCAGTAGTAAATAATATAATTTAGGGTCAGAGGTGAAAAGCACCAAATCAAAATATGGCAGACTCAATGATGTTGTAGGACTTGGCCTATTTATTAGCTCAATTAATTATCAAGAGGGGTAATTGAGTTACAGGGAATAAGAATTGAATCAACTGTAATTGATTCACTGTAAATGATTCAGAATTAATATTTAACACTTCATCAATTATTCGTCCAGCGAAAAATTGAGGTTAAAGTATTTTACCAATTCTGGATAAAATATTATTCTGTGGCCAACAGTAACAATATTTTATTATGATTATTATAAGCAAGAGGTAACTGATCTTTGAGTTTAAGACAGTAATTTGATACACAGCACAAGAAACTTGTATATGTGAAAATCAAAACAAGTTTTATTGACTACTTCTAATGATTACAAGAAACTAAGGCTAAACACACACATACATACATACATACATACATATGCACACACACATTCGCGGAGTTGACATGAGTTATGAAGAAAGTCCCAAATACTAACTAAACATCGCAACCTGAGGAAAATCACAAAAGCAGAGCTTTGGCTTGATTCTTTAGGTTTAAAGGAGTTTCACCAGTTTCCAGCAAGAGAGAAGTTTGCTTGTACCTGCGTTTGCTCTGACAGCTGAGGTAATCGGGTTGTTCTGTGACCCGTGTGCAGTGGAGTCCCGTTTTGGATTGGCTGTCTTTCAGGTGACGTCTTCTCAGGAAAGCCCTTCGTGGATTGCGCGGAAGCTTTAAAGTTGCTGCCGGCTGGTGGAACGCGCTGTCTCTGAGCAGTTTTCTTCTTTGGAGACTTTGGTCAGATGTTTCACAGAGTGTTTTGGAGTCTGGATGTGACGGCTGTTGAATGGTCAGCTGCGCGGCTCGTTGATGAAGTCGGCGACTGTTAGATGGAAAATCAGCCCCGGTCAAGGATCAGTTCTCAACTTCTTCTTTTCAGCATGACCCAAGCGACTTTTTCAGCCGTGGTCAAAGTAGCGGTGCTTCAGCTACTGGGTTTCAACTCCGACTAACCACTTCGACCACTAGCTTGTTCGGACAGCATAGTTTTAAAGGAGCAATTTGGCTCCATCCTTCAGATGCGATCCTCCAATGAGACGTTGCTATATGGAGCTTAGACACGCCTCGTCTATTGTCTATTGATCACATCGTGTGATATCTGCAGAACATTCTCCTGTTTAATTAACAACTTTATAACGTTTCTTAATATCTTCCTGATACTGAATTTCAATGTTTCATTCACACAGAATTACAGAGAATTATAAATTCTGTATTTAGAGCTCAAACATGACACACTTCTTACACACATATTACTAGACTGACCTAATTAAAGGTCCCGTTCTTCGTGATCCCATGTTTCAAACTTTAGTTAGTGTGTAATGTTGTTGTTAGAGTATAAATAAAATCTGTAAAATTTTAAAGCTCAAAGTTCAATGCCAAGCGAGATATTTTATTTAACAGAAGTCGCCTACATCAAACGGCCAGTTTGGACTACATCCCTCTACTTCCTTCTTTAATGACGTCAATAAAACAGTTTTTTGACTAACCTCCGCCCACAGGAATACACAAGAGAGTTGCGTTTGTAGAGTGTGTTTGTCGCCATGTCATCGAAACGCTGTTATTTTCATCCCGCAGTCCAATCACCGGGTCTGATTCCGGCTCAAATTGATAGGATAAAATTAAAGACATGTTTACAATAACACTGAGCGAGTGCATCTCCACGTTATGGTAAGAGGCGTTCCGGGCACGGTGCGCTCAGAGCTGTCGAATCACAACACAGGAACCGCTGGCACAATCAGAACTCGTTACGTATTTCTGAAGGAGGGACTTCATAGAACAAGGAAGTCATCGGCCCGTTTTTATGACAGTGGAAACAGCGGTATACAGATAAGTAAATTATGTGAAAAATACTGTGTTTTTTACACGCGAAACATGAACACATGTTATATTGCACACTATAAACACAATCAAAGCTTCAAAAAACCACGAAAAACGGGACCTTTAAAACAATGATTACCAGAGAAAGAAAAGGCATACGGGAATACAAACATATAATGCATTGACTCCAACATGTTAGTAATCACATCATGGCATGTGTTATTCTGGATATAATTAATACTTTAAACAATCAACAATCGTCCTTTTGAGATTGAAGATTGAGTCTGTAAGCATAGAGTCATTGAACAGCGACCAGAGTCACAAGTGACCAGGTCAAAATGGACTCCTAATCAGGAGGATGTCTGTATGGATCTGTTGTTCTTTTCAGGTCCGTTTAATTAGTGTTCCTGTTCTTAATTTGTTTGATTGCTTTGTTCGATCAGTTGTTCATTGATAAAGTCATTGGTAAGTTCTGTCGAGCGAGGCCCTACAATGTGTCAACATCTACTCCCTAAACATGACAGTCCCCCTAAATATGATGTTTGCGTGGTTTGTCCAATATGCATACATGACTTGATAGTTTATTCAATTGTTATCCTATAATTCATTATCATAATTTATGATTTAATGCCATAAGCAACACTAGCTATTCATAGCAGCATTTAATTCTCATACAATCATTTAATTACCCAGAATTCTTCCAGAAAGACTAAACTGTCCAGTAGATATTTCTGAATAAAAATGCTGCTGATGCCATTTAATGGAATTAACGCAGTCTATGCCACCCGCTGTCTGGGAGAGTGCATAACATCATGCTAAGATCATTCACACCCAGCACATCACCTGTTCCACCTGCTGCCCTCAGGGAGATGATACCGGGCCATATAAACCAGAACCACCAGACTGTCCTGCAGCTTTTAACTCATTGTAATGAAATGTAGAATGAATATCTTCAAATTTACATCTGGCCCATCACATTAACCACGCTCCTACGTAAATGCAGTAGCTGAGACTGGAGTACATGTGCTTGTTGCAGTAAATGTTATCTCGTTATTTAGAACAATGACATGAATAACTTGGATTAAAATGACATAAAATAGGCTAAAATATGTTTTACACTTAATTTCTTTCACGAGTCACGGCGGTTATCAAATCACTATTATGGTTTCTTACTTTAATACATGAGAATAGTAAAATACAGTAGTTCAAAATTGCGTATATCGACACAGTGTTTATCACACACACACACACAGTAGCTATATCGAACACAAACACACACACACACACACACACACACGCAGTCAGTAGCTATATCAAACACAAATGCTTGGCGCTCGTTACAGAAGCATGAACTGAACATATGCAGTTATTGATTCTGACTGATAATAATAAACACCTCTGAAGACACTCAGATAAACGAACATCTCCGTGATCGTCAAGCAGCTCAGCAACACCCCGCAACTGAACACGCAACGCTCTCCATGCGACTCATATTGCCAGGTAAAATGCCTAATTACGGCGTCAACCGGTAACGTTACTTGCTTCGTTGAAGGTACTGAAGCTACCTTGCACACTTAGGTAAGTGGAATGAAGACCTTTCTGAAGGACAGCAGTGAAATCTGATGCTTAAATTGTATCCGACTTGAACATAATTCTCCGTTCGTCCCGTAGTTATGAAGTAGTGTATATTTCCCAAAAGTGTATGTAACGTTAACTGCTCACGTTCTTAATATGCTAAGTGAATATGTACGTTTTAAAGAGTAATCGATCGTGGTTAGCAGATAACTGAACAATGTCACTCGATTGCGAAACGCACATTTACTTCTGCTAGCGTTCTATGCTGTTGATATCCGCTAATATTTGGTTTAGCATGTTGCTGCTGCTTAAATATTAGGAATTGCTGTAGCTTATGTGAAACGGAGTGAAACCCATACACTTGAATTAGCAAACTATTTTTCTGTATCCTTACAACATATCTGTTTGCTGCTCCGAATGCGATGCATGTACGCTAGCTGCTAATGCATATAGTTATCACTGTAGGTTGGGAGTTGACATGATTTGAACCTCGTGTATGATACTTGAAAGCATACTTCTCAAAGCATTGTGCAATATCATAAGAACACCTGTTTACTTATCTTAGATGTTGAAATTCTGAAAGCATCCTGCTCATAACAGCGCTTCACATTGCGCAGCTTGTTGATTGCAGGCTAGGGTACGATATATATGGTTACGTGGATATGGAATTACTTCCGATTGGCTGATGCCTTGGCGTAGAAAGAACCAATCAGCGCTCGGTTAGAGTTTCATGACTGAACTTTGTATGTATTCCTATTTAACACATATGAATGTTCTTTGCTAATTACAGTGGAAAATATAAGCTTAATTTAACAACACAAGCATCTATTTAATATAATTCCATAATAGTATTGTATAAATACTAATATTTGTATATGGCCCTCGAATATGTTATATTTCACCAGTATAAGCACTGGGAGACTTCACTGTTTGTATCACTCCACTTGTATGTGTTTGTGCAACTTGCAACATGCCCCCGAACCCCCCTAGCAAGATAACAAGGACCTCTTTATTTATAAAACCCTGTGTACAGTCCTGCTCATGCTGTTCACTTTTCATATATAAAAATAATGGCTAGGTTAAAATATAAAATATAGTCTGTGATATTAGCTCACTGTGCAGCAAAGGCTCTGTTTGGCTTTTTTTATTTTAGAAGTAAAAACTTGTGTTAAAGTTATGCAAATATTAAATTATTTGTATAACTACATCACAAAGAGTCAAGTCTTGTAAAAACATTAGATTGAAAACATTGAAATTTCATAAAAGTGTGTAAATAATAGAAACACAGTTCAAAATGGCCTTTCTTTAAATGCAAATGTTCTTTGAGTATTTCATTTGTGAAGGTAATGCATGCCATGTACTCACTACTCCTAACAAGAAGAAAAAACGGGGGAACGGGGTTTGGCCATGGAAAAATTCAGTCAAAATATTTTTGAGTTTAACATATGAGAACCTAGCGAGGGCTTTGGCCACAAAGCTGATATTGTTGCTATTATATGCTGGTCAAATTATTTCAGTTTGTTTGGATTACTTTTCAGTCAAGCGCACAGCTGTTTCATATCCCTCTTGTTTACTTTCTCTCAGATAATGATGTGAATGGTGAAACAGTTGACTGTGGCCTCACTGAGACTATGGTTGCGTACTTGTTTCAAGGATCTTTTAAGAAGCAGGCCAGATTCAACCAGTTTGTATGCAAGCTGAAAGAGCCGTAATGCTGACATTAGAGCCTGTGCCTCCAGAGGAATGCCAGCAATCTAGTTCAGCTATACCAAGGTTAGTGAATGTATGATGTTTTCAAAGCATCTTCTAAGTTTCATCTTAGCTTTAGTGACCAACTTGAAGCTTAAGAACACTAGTACCATAATTTTTGTTCTAGTAGTCTAGTAGTTCTAGTAGTAGTCTACTTGTTCTAGTAGTTTTCTGCTTCCTGCTTCGCTACTGTTTGGACGCTCTTGCTTACAGCTCTGCGCTTTGCTCTATTGCTTTTATATTTTACCTCTTAATTTTAACTACAGCAAATCAGCACAGTGCTCAAACAACAAATCTTGGCACCAACAAACTTTTTAGCTGGAAGAATTGCTACAAAAAAGGGGAACTTTTATCCAACCAGCCTCCCACTGATGGCAGCCATCAGCTTACATTCTGGAGAAGGGAAAACACAGCTGCCTACACCCAAAAGGATTAGAAATAATATGCTTCCTCTGGTTGAAGAATCTACCTGATGCACAAACTGCCACAGACTTCTACAAAGAATTGCAGTTCTTGAAACAAAGTTACTTGTGGGACTACCAAACCAGAAGGAACACACAACAGAGCTTCATCATGGACATCCTCAGCACACAGCCGGTGAGTCCCATGAATCTAATGCTCCTAAACAGGCCATACTGAGTGCCGTAACTGATCAACATACTAATCGATGGCACAAACAGGGAGCGAGACCCAAAGGCACTCGAGACATCAGATTGTCACGAGTATCACATTTTGCAGTAGCATCCTCTACCCCAAACACTAGCTCCCTACCACCGCCAATACATATGGAGAACAGATTTGAAGTGTTAACCCTCTGGAGTCTGAGGCTGATTTGGGGCCTGGAGAAGTTTTGACATGCCCTGACATTTGTGCTTTTTTCAGTTGTTCATAAACATATTAATGGAAAAAGTGTCATTACACTGCATTCAGCACAAACTAGGCTACCATAATATGTGAGGAACATGTATGTACATGTTTGTATTTTTGAAGGAATAACGTTTATGCGTGGTTATTGAAAAAACAAAAAACTTAAGTCACTGAAATAAGGCCAAAAAAGTATATTAAATCTGTGTTCACAAGACTTCTGGGTATTGGAGGTTGTAGACTAGAGTTTTTGCTTCAAAATTATGTAAAAATTATCCTTCCTACTCCTTCATATAAAACAATAGAGAGATTTAAATTTTCTAAAACATCTTTGGTCAAGAAACACAGTATGCGTGGAGGCGTGAATCATCATGCATAATGGGTGATTTACACCTGAGAAGACAAAAGAATCGCATAAAGAGCTCTAATGACCTGCATAAATAATGAGCTCTTTCAGTCAGGTAGGCTGTGAAAAAACCCTCTGTGATCATATTTCAAAGCTTATCATGGTGTAAATCAAACATACAGAAAAAACAGCAATACTGTGAAATATTATTACAATTTAAAATAATGGTATTCTATTATATTCTTTTTTGACTTACACGATTTAAAACCTGACATTTCAACGTTTTTTTTTAGACATTTTTTTGTGATTAGTATTCACTACGTTACAGTTCATTTTCTGAGAACTATCAGATTGGACTTCGTTCAGAGGGAGACGAGAGATCACGCATCATGTTAGTTTTCTTATTTTACAAAAAGCACAACATTTTGTTTTTACTCTGAGTGTACACAAATAAAGAAGACATTCCACAGATTAAAATGGTGTATAACTCTTAATTGTATGTGCAACATTGATGGAGTATTTTGAGTCTCTTTCACACTGGTAAGAAAAAAACCGCGGTGGTATCGCCGGCGATACCTCAGACCTCAGAGTGTTAATGAATGTGGGTGAGGAATCTCCAGACATGATGAATGTGGGTGAGGAATCCCCAAACATGGGGCTAACACCGATGCTAACTGCTGCTCAAGTTCGAGCAGACAGCGGCACTCAGCTCATAGAGCAGCCGAGCCCAGGACTCTGATAGTGGGTGACTCTATTATCAGAAACATTAGCAGCAGGGATACAACTACATACTGCCTTCCACAAGCAACAGTTTCTGATGTAAACAGGGAACTTAAGAGCATTCTGATGAAATGTAAAACTGCAAATTGACTAATCATCCATGTGGGGAAGAATGATATTTGGAAGGAGCAGTCAAAACTCCTTAGAAGGGATTTCAATTAACTTTTTGAAATGCTTAGAAGACTAACAGTTCAGTCGTTCATCAGTGGACCACTCCCAGCAAGAGGAACAAATAGATTTACACAGTTGCTTGGGCTTAACACATGGCTGCAAAAAACCTGCAACTTACAGGGACTGAATTTCATCGACAACTTCAATCTGTTCTGGAGTCAGAGACAAATGTTCACACATGATGGCCTGCACCCAAACAAACTGGGCTCAAGAGTGCTAAAGGACAATATCTACTTCTCCCTCCATCATCCTTCAGCAGTGTGTGCAAATCCACTCAACCTGAATGGCACAAACACACCTGGACAGAGTACAATTGACCACAGGACTTCATTTCAGCAGCTGAGTGGACATGCGGCTGACACAACACACAAGGTCAATGATAACACTACGCAGCCACAACAACCACTGCTCACGGACACAATCCTGACTGAGCCCTGCCCACAGAGCTCACAGAGAGACAGTGACATGTTAAAACTGCTCCAAGATTCAGCACCCAAGGACGACTTTCGGGAAAACAGCCAGGGAAGCCAGGACAACATATTACAGCCTCCTGCAACACCAGAGCAACAGCCCTTCTCACCGGACACGTTATCCCTCTCCCCAGCATCCCCTCTTCTGCGCTTCTCAGAGAAAATGGAGAAACTGGTGTATGCTGGAACCAAACTCTCCCACTCTTTTGCTGCGAGGCCCCAGATATCAACAAAAAAGCAAGCCCTGAAACCACCAAAGCCTTTGGGCCCAGCTCGACTTCCCCCTCCTCCTGCAAGAGCTCTTCGGCCCCTGCCACAACGCCAGGGCCCTCACCCTCCTCCATCTGTTCTAGGTGAACCAAAAACAACCGATAACAGCTCTCAGTGATGTGTGTCGGGTCCCCGCTATGATAACAGTGACTTTGTCAAATGTTTACAGAACAAGCGGGAACCCAGTGTGCTTGTTGCTTTCTCTATTTCTGTTCTACAACGTGATAGAAAGCCTAAGGCCTTCTCAAACCGTTTGGCAAACCCATTTAATCTGCTGCCTATTACACGTCAAACTAAGATTACTGTAGAGACATAAAGTAAGACTGTTAAGTTAGCACTTTTAAACATCCGTTCTCTTAAAAATAAATCACTTCTAGTCAATGACTTAATAACCACAAACAACCTAGATTTTATGCTTCTAAATGAAACATGGCTTGAAGACAGTTGCAGTTCAACAATCATGAATGAAACAGCCCCTCCTAACTTTACTTTTATGAGTGTCTGCAGAGCTGTTAGGAGAGGTGGTAACACTTTACAATAACAGTACATGAATAACCATGAACTAATACCTAAATTAATAGTTACTTCAACATGAACTCATGATTAGTTAAAGGCAGGGTAGGTAAAAAATGTATAAAAAACTTTTTTTTTCAAAATTTGTTTAAACTTTATTTATATATCAATACATATTTAAAATGTAAGTACTCTGAAAAAGAAAGTATAAAAATCGAGTGTCTGTAGACCTCTCACGACTGTTTTAAAGACAGCTCATTATTTCCATTCACTCCACCCCCTCCCTTCTGGGCTCCTTCCAAAGCCACGCCCCCAAAACGCATGAACATGCGACTCCGACCACTGAGCTGGAAGACGCATTATTTACCTGAGACGAGCGGAGAGGAAGGAGCACAGTGCATGTAGTGACATCATGTCAGAATCACATGTAATAAAAATAACTTTATAATTATGAAGATAAACATAATTTAATTCGCTAATTCGCTTAATTCGCGAGTTAGTTATCTATAAGGCAAAGCTAAAAACAGGTTGCATGATACACGTTTTTCCATTACCATCATTTACACTGTGATGAAGATGAATTTCGTGTAAGATTCATAACATATACGTTGTTCTACAGATAAACAGAGTAACATACACTCAAATATGAACTCACAACTGCATTGCAGACACAAAATAATAACACACACATACAACAAAGTGTGTACGACACACAGATACAAGATAAAGACATCAGTAAACATAAGTAGAGAATATAAAAACAAAACAAAGGCGAAAAAAAACGTGCAGGTAAACTTACAGGTGAACATGGTAAAAGAGTTAGACAGAGGGTAAATATAGTTCTAAGAAAAGTTCCTAGATGCGGAGTAACGTTAGGCCTACTATCTGTTAAACATGTATTTAGTTATCTAAAGCAAAATTATGCACAATTCAACACTATAGCTATCATCTTGTGCTAGGCCTATAGATTATTTATACTTCGGTAAAGACCGATATAAAGTTGGTTTGACGTTGGACGTTTGACATTCGTCAGAGATTCAGCTTCGAAAATACTTCAATAGATCAATAACGATTCAGTATAAGAACAAAAAACAAGTTGTGTTCGAATTGTTTGAGAAAGTAGAAGAGGACACACAATGTAGTTTTTGTGTTTAATCTGCTTTGCTGTATTAGAAACCTATTAATTTTTTAATGTAAAATAGCAGATAGGGACCGTCTACAAAGTACAAAACGAAGAGGAAATACGCTCAATTTTTCCATCCATATACTTTACTCTTGAAAAAAAGACGATCAAACTGTGTACACAAAACTTTGAAACATACACACACAGTCTCACCTGGTAAAACCACTGTAAATGTTACATATTGGAAAGAATAAAAGTAGTGGTAATAGCAATGTTATTAAGAAAAAGAAGTTTTACATTTTGAGGAAAAACCATAATATTCAATCCCAAATTCAAATAGTGTGATCTATTACTATGTCCTAAAAGAACTGCTTTCAGTTGGTTTTACTATCATAAGTGATGCAAAAGCAATGCTATTGAGATTCAGATGTGATAATACATTTGTATAAAATACATTTAGACTAATTTTTCAAATATAGATGTTGTGTGTTGTTGCTGGATCCTAGAAGAACATTTTAAGGTTGGTTTCATCTAGGAAACAATAGCATAACATGTGTTATTGAAAGCAACAGTTGAGAAAAATCTCACAAAGCCTCCTACAGACTGAGTGGTATTACTGCCCCCTAGAGGAGCATGATGAAGTTGTTCTGACTGAGTTTGACATTCAAAATTTAAATAAATTCATGTAAATTCATACAGTGTTTAATCTCTGCTTCCCAGGGTGTGTCCTGTTACTGGATCCAAGAAGAACATTTTGGTTTTGGTTTTATCCACGGAACTGCAGCAGAAAACATGTTATTGAAAATAAAGATAATACATAAATGAATTAAAAATAAATACAATGCTCTGTTTCAACTTCAAAGGGCGTGTCTTGTCTCTGGTTCCTAAAAGAATAATTTGATGTTGGTTTTACTGCCAAAAGTGATGCTGAAGGCATGCTATTGAAACGCAACAATTGTGAAAATCTCACAAAGCCTCCTAAAGACTGAGTGGTATTACTGCCCCCTAGAGGAACATGAGGCAGTTGTTCTGACTGAGTTTGATATTCAAAATGTAAATAAATTCATTTAAATTCATACAGTGTTCAATCTCAACTTCACAGGGTGTGTCCTGTTACCTGGACCTAAAAGAACATTTCCATGCAGGTTTTTTGCTCATTTGTAAATCAGGGTAAATGCTATTGAATTAAATTCAAATCTGATAATAAATTCACTTAAAATAAATACAGTTTTCCATCTCAACTTCAAAGGTTGTGTGTTGTTGCTGGCTCCTAGGACAACATTTTTATGTTGCTTTTAGTCACAGAACTTTAGCACAAGGTAAACTATTGATATTCAAAGAAAGACATGAGCTCAATGAAAATAAATATAGTGTTCTAACTCACCTTTAAATGCTGTGTGTCGGTACTGGATCCTAGAAGAACATTTTAAGGTTGGTTTCATCTAGGAAACAATAGCATAACGTGTTATTGAAAGCAACAATTGAGAAAAATCACGCAAAGCCTCCTAAAGACTGAGTGGTATTACTGCCCCCTAGAGGAGCATGATGAAGTTGTTCTGACTGACTTTGATATTCAAAATGTAAATAAATTCATTTAAATTCATACAGTGTTCAATCTCAACTTCACAGGGTGTGTCCTGTTACCTGGACCTAAAAGAACATGTCCATGCAGGTTTTTTGCTCATTTGTAAATCAGGGTAAATGCTATTGAATTAAATTCAAATCTGATAATAAATTCACTTAAAATAAATACAGTTTTCCATCTCAACTTCAAAGGTTGTGTGTTGTTGCTGGCTCCTAGGACAACATTTTTATGTTGCTTTTAGTCACAGAACTTAGCACAAGGTAAACTATTGATATTCAAAGAAAGACATGAGCTCAATGAAAATAAATATAGTGTTCTAACTCACCTTTAAATGCTGTGTGTCGGTACTGGATCCTAGAAGAACATTTTAAGGTTGGTTTCATCTAGGAAACAATAGCATAACATGTTTTATTGAAAGCAACAGTTGAGAAAAATCTCACAAAGCCTCCTAAAGACTGAGCGGTATTACTGCCCCCTAGAGGAGCATGATGAAGTTGTTCTGACTTAGTTTGACATTCAAAATTTAAATAAATTCATGTAAATTCATACAGTGTTCAATCTCAACTTCACAGGGTGTGTCCTGTTACTGGATCCAAGAAGAACATTTTGGTTTTGGTTTTATCCACGGAACTGCAGCAGAAAACATGTTATTGAAAATAAAGATAATACATAAATGAATTAAAAATAAATACAATGCTCTGTTTCAACTTCAAAGGGCGTGTCTTGTCTCTGGTTCCTAAAAGAATAATTTGATGTTGGTTTTACTGCCAAAAGTGATGCTGAAGGCATGCTATTGAAACGCAACAATTGTGAAAAATCTCACAAAGCCTCCTAAAGACTGAGTGGTATTACTGCCCCCTAGAGGAACATGAGGCAGTTGTTCTGACTGAGTTTGATATTCAAAATGTAAATAAATTCATTTAAATTCATACAGTGTTCAATCTCAACTTCACAGGGTGTGTCCTGTTACCTGGACCTAAAAGAACATTTCCATGCAGGTTTTTATCTCATTTGTAAATCAGGGTAAATGCTATTGAATTAAATTCAAATCTGATAATAAATTCACTTAAAATAAATACAGTTTTCCATCTCAACTTCAAAGGTTGTGTGTTGTTGCTGGCTCCTAGGACAACATTTTTATGTTGCTTTTAGTCACAGAACTTTAGCACAAGGTAAACTATTGATATTCAAAGAAAGACATGAGCTCAATGAAAATAAATATAGTGTTCTAACTCACCTTTAAATGCTGTGTGTCGGTACTGGATCCTAGAAGAACATTTTAAGGTTGGTTTCATCTAGGAAACAATAGCATAACATGTGTTATTGAAAGCAACAATTGTGAAAAATCTCACAAAGCCTCCTAAAGACTGAGTGGTATTACTGCCCCTAGAGGAGCATATTGTTTGGACCTAGTTTTATATTCAAACGTTTAACAAATTAAATAAAAATACACAGAGCTTTCTATCTGAACTCTAAAGGGTGTGCTTTGTTGCTTGGTCTGAGAAAAACAATTTCAAGTAGGTTTTTAGGTCAAGAGTGATGCTGAAGACATGCTATTGACATTCTAGATTCAAGAAAAAGCTTGCAAAGCCTTCCGAAAAGTGTACAGTATACTGCCCATAGAGGAAGGTACAGAAATTGTTTTGACTGAGTTTCAAACTTAAACTTTTCATAAATTCATTAAAAATACAGGGTTTCTTTCTCTCTCAACTCTAAAGGGTGTGTGTTGCTACTGGCTCCAAGAAGGACCATTTCAAAGTGTTTTTAGTCACAGAGTTATAGTAGAAAAGAAGCTGATGAATTTTCTCTCGTTTACTGGCTCCAAGAATCAAATTTTCATGCATTATTATGTCATTTATTTTGGGATACCTGTTACTGGATCAAATTTTATTAAAATTCAATGAAAATGAATCAACTGTTCTAACTTCAAGTGCTGTGTGTTGTTATTGGATTCTAAAAGAAAATCCAGATATTGGATATATAATATATTCTCTCTCAAATTGCAATTGCATTGTTCCCCACTCCTGTAGGAGGCAGTATGTCATAATGGTGCAAACAAGGCACATATAAATTGAAATGTTAGAAGAATTAGCTAATGTTTCTAAACAAAGATGGCTAGATACAAAAAAGGCCAGAAATGCAAAAACAAAGATGTATGGACAGATGCTGGTGGAAGAGACGCAATTATAAAAGCATTCATTGCTCATGGTATTAGTGAAAAAGGAAAAGTCACTAAAGAAACATGGTCAAACCTGGCAATGGATGTTTTTAAAATTACCAATGACAAACTATGCAAATGGTTAATGACAATATGGAACAGCAACAGGCAAGGTATACGTACTGAAGTCCTCTGTAAAGGTAAGAGACAGTATTAAATTGCTTTGATACTGTTTCCATAAATGTTACATTTTCCAAACTTAATTCATCTATCTAAGTGTTTTTCTATGACAGCTGTGTTTTATGCATTACCATATTCAATAAGAATTATTGAAAATAAATTTCAATCATTGTTTGCCACTAAAAAGATTGTTAAATTTACTACACTACTGTGCACTGAAGAAAGCATTGAGCTGAAACGTTTGTGTTTTACTGTATTAGAGACAAATGTAAAATAAAAATAAACATACTTAATTTTGTGATGTGGATCATCGTCTTATACAAGACCTTACTACACAGAAATTAAATGTAATCATGATCATGTGTTATTAAATACAATTCTCATGACAAATTACAATAGTCTTGTGTTGAGAAATGTGAGACAAATGAGTATGTGTAAAAAAAAAAAAATAATGTAATAAGAGTGATTTCAGGTGTTTAAAAAATGACTAGGGGTATTACAGGTGTGGTGAGATTGAATTTGTTGATTTCATTTATTTGATTAAAAATACAAAGGGAAAAACATGAATATTTTGAAATATTAAATTTAAAACATTGATAATTGGAAATATTTTTGAGCAGCAAATTATCATATTAGAATGATTTCTGAAGGATCATGTGACCCTGAAGACTGAAGTAATGATGCTGAAATTCAGCTTTGATCACAGGAATTACATTTTAACAGATATTTTAAATAGTAAAATTTCACAATATTACTTTAAGTAAATAAAAGCAGCTTTGGTGAAGCAGAAGAGACTTCTTTTCAAAACAGTAAAATTTATACCAAAGTTTTGAACTCCAATGTAGGTTTAAAACATTACAATTGTTAGAATTACTGTATACTGAAATACTACTACTACTACTACTACTAATAATAATAATAATTACATTTTTAGAAAACACATATGGACAAGAAGTCCATCACCAAGATGAGACCACACTACCTTTAGAAAAGACAGATGGACTAGAAGTCCATCACCAGGATGAGACAAGGATAAATGACCAGGCAGAACACATCGTTTTTGAACAACAAATGTGTAATGAAAATGATGAACAACATAACTCCAAAATAAATACAAATGGTTTGGATGAACATGAACATGAACATGAAAAAAACAAACAATAAAGAGTGGAGGGCCACAACACCAGGTCAAAAAAAATTTCACTATAGAAATAAAATTGGAGAGCTGGGAAAAAATAAAGCCACTGCATGGTTCAAACCAACTCCAGAGACCATGGACAGATGTCCTGTACAAAGAATTTACAAAGATCAGTCCTTGTTGTGTGCTCTGCTTCAAGTACCAACATGTTAAATGCAAAAACAGTCGGAAAAGAGCCCTGCCATTCTTTAAAGCGCGTGCCACCTGCACCTTTAAAGGCTGTGCAGCAGTCTATACATTTACAATACCCCCCCCCCCCCCCAACAAAGTCACAAAAAAAAATTACTGTCTTTGTAGCACGTAAAGGACATGTAACACACAAAACAAGTGACAAAAAAATTCAGACAGGCTAAATATTTACGCATTTCAAATATTACGCCCTTAGACAAGGTGTGAGCAATTTCTATTATCAAGCCCTAAGAAAATCACCATCAGAAGAGATTGTGGCAGGCAATCTCTCACGATGCTTAACTAAAGATGTGTTAAGGGTGATTTCTAATGAATTGAAAAAAGTCTCCTCGCCCCCCTCAGGAACCTGACGATCAGATCGTGTCTCCCCAGGACTTACCCTCAACTGCGTGGTGATGTGCAGCGATAGCGGCAACATACACCTTCAGGGTGGAGGAGACAGCCTTCGCTCCAACCCTTCTTGCAGGAAGGAAAGCACAGATCTGACCGAGCATGATCGGGGTCCTCTCGGCGAGAGGCGCACCATTCGACGAACAGGTTCCACTTCAGCGCGTAGAGACTCCTAGTGGAAGGAGCTCTAGCGGAAGTGATGGTGTCTACGACCGCTTGCGGAGATCACTCAGAACCTCCGCATCCCGTCCAGGGACCACACGTGGAGGTTCCACAGGTCGGGACGCGGGTGCCACAGGTGCCCCGTCTCTGAGTCAGGAGGTCCTTCCTCAGAGGAATCGGCCAGGGAGGGGCTGTCGCGAGGAATGAGGTCTGAGAACCAGGTCCGAGTGGGCCAGTACGGAGCCACTAACAGAACCTGCTCCCCGTCCTCCCTGACCTTGCACATGAGTTGTGCGAGAAGGCTCACTGGGGGAAACGCATATTTGCGCAGACCCGGGGCCAGCTGTGTGCCAGGGCATCCGTGCCGAGCGTGCCGCCGGTCAGGGCATAAAACCACTGGCAGAGGGCAGTTTCCGGGAGGCAAACAGGTCTACCTGGGCCTCGCCGAAATGCTGCCAAATCAGCTGGACCGCCTGGGGGTGGAGCCGCCACTCGCCCGCAAGTGGAGGCTGCCGTGAGAGCTCGTCGGCTGCACGGTTGTCAGCACACCTGAGACACGAGTGGCCCGAAGGGACCTCAGATCCTTCTGACTCCACAACAAGAGATGGCGGGCGAGTTGCGACATGCGACGGAAGCGTAGACCACCTTGACGGTCGATGTACGCAACGGCCGCAGAGCTGTGTGAGCGGACTAGAACGTGCTTGCCTGACAACAGCTTCTTGAAGCGGGCCAGCGCAAGACGAACCGCTAGCAACTCGAGGCAATTGATATGCCAATGCAGCTGAGGCCCCGTCCAAAGACCTGTCACTGCATGCCCGTTGTACGTGGCCCCCTATCCCGTGGCAGAGGCATCTGTGGAGACCACAGCGTGCCTGGACACTCGTTCGAGGGGTACTCCGGCCCGCAGGAACGAAGGGTCCGACCACCGGACAAGGGTGCGACGGCAGCTCGGTGTCACGGGAACACGGAGCGTGCCGCACTGCCACGCCCATCTCGGGACCCGGCCGCGGAGCCAGTGTTGAAGCGGTCTCATATGAAGCAATCCGAGCGGCGTTACCGCGGCTGCAGATGCCATATGCCCCAGGAGCCTCTGAAAATCTTTCAGTGGAGCCGCTGTCCTGCACTTGAGCGAGCTCAGGCAGTTCAACACCGACTGGACGCGCGCCTCGGTGAGACGCGCAGTCCGTGCGACCGAGTCTAGCTCGAGACCGAGACAAGAGATCCTCTGCCCGGGGGCAAGTTTGCTCTTGTCCCAGTTGACCTGAAGACCCAACCGGCTGGGAGCTAAAACCATGTCGGGTAGGACTTTGTACTGACATGCCCGACCCTCGAACGCAGACCGAGGAAGGATCTGTGTCGAGGCAGAATCGAGACATGAAAGTACGCGTCCTTCAGGTCTATTGCTGCAAACCAATCCTGGGGACGGTCCAGGATTGGCCGTAGCCCACCGCCCTTTTTCGGTACAATGAAGTAGGGGCAGTAGAACCCCGACTTCATATCGGCTGGAGGGACCGGCTCGATTGTATCCTTCGCCAGGAGGACAGCAATCTCCGCCCGGAGAACAGGTGCACTGTCCAACGACACCTGAGTGAAGTGGACAGCCCTGAAGACCGGGGACGCCGGGCGAACTGAATCGCATAGCCGAGTCTGATAGTACGAATGAGCCAACTGGACAGGCTGGGGAGCGCTATCCACGCTTCCAGACACTGAGCCAGCGGGACCAAAGGCACCACAGACGCACCGGGGGTGGGGCAGCAAGGCAGAGAGGGACCCGACTCGGACGGCCTGGGAGCGGCCCGGAGTGGGGTCGGACTCTGCGAGGCAGCAGTGTGCATGGGAGACGGCGCACGGGACGCGGTCTGCGCCATCACACTGCCGCCGGCTGGCGAATGGGGAGGGAGCTGCCAGCGGCGAGGCGGGGCCTGACACACTGGCAGACACACCTAGTTGTGACCTGGAGTTTGAGGAAACTGCTCTTTTTGTGGCAAAGTGGGTACCGCTGGACTCCGGAGAGCCAGCGGCGGTAGATGGACAGCCGCCACAAAATCCCCCCGGCCCTCCTCCGGGGGTGGGAGAGCAGATGGAATACTCTCCCAAAGGGCAGGAACCTTCCGCTCCAGGTCGCCCGTCTCAGGGCCGAGTTTTCCCCGACCGCTTGCCACCTGGGTTGACAGAGACGGGCTGGGCACCACGTCCGCGACCAGCACCCTGCTGTTTGGCTGGTGTAGGCTGCTGCTTTGCCGACTTAGCAGGGGCGGAGGAAGACGCAGGCGGGCGCCCTCGGCGACGAGCGGGCTGAGGCTGAGCCACGGGCGGCTGGGTGGAGGCAGCAGCGGACCGCCGTGGCATGACATGTCTGATAGCCTCAGCCTGCTTCTGTGCAGCGGTTGGGCACAGCTCTCCACCGCGTCGCCGAAAAGGCCGACCGGAGACACGGGGGAATCCAGGAACCGATGTTTGTCGGTCTCCCTCATGTCTGCCAAGGTCAGCCAGAGGTGGCGTTGCTGGACTACCAGAGTAGACATCGCCTGGCCAACAGAACGCGCTGTCACCTTCGTTGCCCGGAGGGCAAGGTCAGTGGCAGCGCGCAGCTCCCCAAGCAGCTGTTGGTCAGGACCTTCCTGGGGCATCTGCGACAGCGCTTTTGCCTGATAGACCTGCAAAAGGGCCATCGCGTGCAGGGCAGAGGCAGCCTGCCCACAGGCACTGTAAGCTTTCTCAGTCAGACCGGCTGAGAATTCACAGGCCTGGGACGGGAGACGCGGCTCACCGCGCCAGCCAGCGGCCGTTGGACACAACTGCATCGCAACAGACCGCTCGACTGGCGGGATCTTCGCGTATCCCCTGGCTTCCCCGCCGTCCAGGGAGGTGAAGGCGGACGAGGGACCAGGCCCTGTACGAGCCCCATACGGAGCTTGCCAAGACCTGGTCACCTCATCGTGTACTTCCGGGAAGAAAGGCATTGGGGCGGGACGCTGGATTTGACCAGCGCGACCCCCCCCAAGTACCAATCGTCCAACCGAGATGGGCCGGGACAGGGTGGAGGGTTCCACTCAAGCCCGACGCACAAGGCGGCCCGGGAGAGCACAGCCGTGAGCTCGGGATCCGACTCGGGCAACGCTACCGTCCCGGGCGGCAGCGCGTCCGGATCTTCCTCCCCCGAGGACTCAGGCTCACCTTCCGATGCAGCAGTCGACATCCGATCCGCCGCCGGCACACCAAAGGTAACAGCTGGACAGTCCGTAGAGGGCCCAGCGGAAACCAACGGTGGCACGATGGGTTGCGGTGCTGATGAGGCGGCAGGGGCCCGAGGAGCGTTTCCGCTCGGCGGGGAAGCCCTGACCGTAAGCCTCAGGTCACCCTTCCTATACACCGCCGAACCGTCATTCCGGCCCGGGCCAGAAAAAACGGTCGAACGGGGCACAGGGGAGGGGGCCCCCGCTTCCTGAGACTTCAGGAAGGAGAGTCTCGACCTCAGCACCGCGATAGTCATGTTCCCGCAATGGGAACATGAACCATTCACAAAAGCTGCTTCAGCGTGCTGAATGCCCAAACACGAGATGCAACGATTGTGCCCATCAGCAGGGACCAGGGAACGACCGCACCCATTAACGCACAGACGAAATGACATACTGTCAGGGTTCGTCTGTAAAGCTCTTTTAGAAGGGGAAAACAGTCAACTCGTTCGTGCCGAAGCACACAGGGAGTGACGCGATGTGCCAGGTACACCACTCCCTGGACACACCGAGGAACCGGCCCAAATCGCAACACACACACTTTCACTCTAGGCGTGTGCTGTGAAAACAGCAGTTGAGAGCTATAGCTCGGATCCTCGGGAGCTCGCGACCTCGCTGTAGCACCGTTACACCGGCACACACGGCTTGCTGTGAATCCTCTTCGAGGCAGTTTAGTTCACACAAACAGTCTTCTTAAACAGGACACCACTGAATGGCTCCGAAGCGAAAGACAGAGTGCGATTGCATCTGCTTCCTATTTATATACACCTGTCGGGGGCGGTGCGCATTATGCAAATATCGCACGCCAATTCCATTGGCTTGTTTTAGTTTACACGAAGCTGATAGGGCTCTCTAAGCGATATCCCAATTCGTCGGTCACTACTGACGTACGTCGAACGTGACCGACTGAAAGGGAACTGGACATTTTCATGTTCTTGGAATGTTACAAATCAATTTTAGATCAAAATTAAGTTGAAAGAACATTTGAGGAACACCATACCTTATAAAAAAACGTTCCTCTAACGTTGAAAACCTTCTTTATCTTCCCAGAACCAACACTGAATATTTAAAGAATGTTCTTATAACAAAACTCTGTTAGGGATGCCATCATTTTACACCGGACTGCTTCACAAACGAGGGTCAATTCAACGCTGGATTTGCACAAAAGATGAACATGATGGCACATGCTAGTGGATGAGTTGAATCAACTCCACAGCAACTACATAAATTTATCCACTAACCATTCAGAAACGTCCAGTTTCATTCTAAAAGTTGTAACTTCCTCCTGAGTCTCTCCATCAGTGTCGACTCCGGTTTGAACAATGTAAGGCTGAACACTGTTACTGACGATTCTGTTTTGTTAATGACGTGTTTGTGGACACATGCTGATTTTACATTTGTGGAGAAGACAACACTGCTTTTAATTTTTAAGTGAAAATGTGAAATTACATCAGGGGTGCTCCAGTGCACCTGAGGGTCACTGTCCTGCAGATTTTAGCTTCAACCCCAATTAAACACACCTTAACCAGATAATCAAGGTCTTACTAGGCACACTAGAAACAATCTGTAGACATTCTGTAGTTTCAGTTGATGTATTACTATTGTCTGTATGACCTATAATTATAAATATGATATACTATGACTCCCTTATGTATAATTGCTAATGCGCATATACACACAACTTGAGCAATAGTCAAAATAAAAGGAATGTTGGGTGTCATTCAATTTGACTTCATAACCATAGGTTGGCTAGTTTAGTCTTTCAGCCATTCCCCCTTAAAAAACAAAACAGAATATACAGTGGCTGTATTTTTGACCGAATTACGAATAAGACAGATGGGATATTACTGCTCCACTTTAAATTGTCCAATAAAATTTGAGCTTGTTGTGCAACATCATTGGTTGGTGTAGGCTCCTGCGTATTTGTGGTTAGTTATTACATTTTATTTTCACAATGAGCAGAATAAATCGGCCTACCAATAAAAATTAAAAAAAAGTCAATGAATGAATGAATGAATGAATTAACCACAATATCATCGCGGAATATGTTGAGCCGTCAGTCACCTCACAATTAATCATGATTGAGAAAATTTTAAATATTATGTTTTTAAATGAACTACACAACAACAACAACAATAATAGTAATAATAATAATAACAATTTTAATATTAATAATTATAATATGAATAATATTATTCTCATAAGGCAGAGCATGAAATAGCGCCCCTGAAGTTAATAGACCCTCATCTAGGTACAGACTGGCTGTTTATTATTATTATATTAGTACATGATACTAAAACGGTTATTTCCAAATTCGTCATTCGATAATAAATGTGTAATAAATTATGAATCAGTTAGTCTTGACTGGTTTAAGGATGGAGTGGATGCGAGGTGGAGCAGATATGCAAATTTGACCTGAGTGCAGGTAATTTTTTTTCTCATTACTCATTACTTAAGCATAAATTTATCACCTACACAATTACGCTTGTCAAATTTATTTGAACAAATATTGAATATGTAAGTAAATATTAGTGTATACATACACCTATTTAATTAATGATTAATTAAAATTGAATCTTATTTTGACCCATGAACTACAAAAAAATTCATTTTAGAAATGTAGTGACCTTACTCACTGTGTATCTTCTTTTATATGTGTATTTTTTTAACTTTCATCATTTCAGATTACAGCTTAGCTTTGATATGAAGAAAGACTTTTGGACTAATGGTATTTGATCTGCAAATTATATTTATTGTTAGACAGATTGAAAATGCTTAGCAATTAGTTTAAAGCATATGATTATATGAAGAAATACCTGATCTGCTGTGTCCAGAGATGTTTGTTTTTGTTCCAGATCCACTTTTGAGATTGACCTTGGTGACAAGTCCACTGGTATGTCTGCGATCGCAGTGGTAGTGTATGAGGTGGATCAAAATATTATCTATTTGTCTTTGCCTCTTGATGATTTTTCCCCCATTCCTTTGCCTGATTTATGATGACTTTTGTTGGGGCAAGAATTAAGGTAACAGAAACAGACTGATTCATGATGTGGTACCATGTTGAAATCTTCCTTTTGTGCTGACTTCAGAAAACCATCTTAGCTCTTCAAGAAGCACTCTGTTCCAGAGTTGGAAAATGCCCATGTATGTCCATCATGACATCATTAAGCTATGGACAGAAAAAGATGTTTTTTACCCTGCCTTGCCACACTGGTGGCCATGTTTAAAATGGCAGTGGATGTTGATCTTTCATATATTGTTGTTACAGTTTCTGATATTTAAATGGCCGCTGGTATTGGTTGTGGTGATTTTTCAAATCCAGAGTACTTCTGGCAGCACTCACCACATTGCATGACCAAGATAACAAGGCAAAGTTGCATAATCCTATAAAGTGTTGATTTCAGTCTTTAAGAAAAATAAAAAAAAATAAAAAAGCCTAGCACACTGCCTTTACAATGGAATTAATTGTGGTCTCTTTTTGAAATGCAGAGAGATGTTGTCTTTATTAAATGCAAGAATGACACTCCAAATTATTTCCAGTCTTCACTGGATGTACATGGCCCTTAAAATAGTAGCCAAATGTTGTTGGAATAAAATGGTAATTTGTGTTCAACTCTTGTCTCAGGAAAATATGCTGAATATACTTATCCAGTCAGTTGTCAAACCACCTCCAAAGCGCTTTGTGAAAGCACAAAGAGCACAACAGTGGCCCTTTCTGAACACTTAAAGTGTTTATATCAAAATACCAACACGGGGTGACAGAAACACAATGTCATCAGGAGCCATTTTCTTACAATGTTCCTCTATGTTTTTTTTTTTTTTAAAGAGGAGTTGTTTTTGTGGATTTAATGCATTTTGGATTTAATGTATAAGCTATACAGTTGCAAGAAAAAGTTTGTGAACCACTTGCAGATTCTGTGAAAATGTGAATAATTTTAAGAAAATAAGAGAGATCATACAAAATGCATGTTATTTTTTGTTTAGTACTGTCCTGAGTAAGATATGTTACATAAAAGATGTTTATATATAGTCCACAAGACTGTCCCAGAAGAAAAAAATAAGTACAATTTACCTTGATATTCAAATTCAAAACTTTTCACCCCCCAAAAATCTTAATGCATTGTTTTTTCTTCTGGAGCATCAGTGAATGTTTGAACCTTTTTTAATAGTTGAGTTGGAGTCCCTCAATTTTCCTCAGTGTGAAAAGACGAATCTCAAAATCAGCTTATACCATGTGAATTTTATTCAGATTAGCATCTTTATTTAAAACAAGTGCAAAATGCTATAAGCTTTTATTCATTGTTACACATTTCAGTATAATATTTTGGTATAGTTCTGTAACAACCAGCATCAAAATGTCTTTATAATAATACACTTTTAAGAGCCTTGTATGACCCTTTTAAATTGATTAATGCATGTAAATTCTTTAAATTGCATGTCTTTTGCTGAATGTTTGTAAAACTAAATTTTAACAACAATAACATTTAATCATAAGTAGAAAAAAACAATAATGAAAATGGAAAGCAGTGTGTTAGATCAGTCGTTCTCAACCAGGGGCCTAAAAACAAGCATTAAAATAAGCTAAAAAAGAGAAAATAAAGAGAAAACAATACAATCATGATTTATTATTTTAATTCACCAATCAACTGTTTTTCTCTTTGAATATAGGCTCCCCCTACCATTTCTGTAAATTTGATGTAGTTGTATATTTTTATTATTTTACATAATTTTTTTTAAATAATTTCAGGGTTTTTAAAAATCCTTATCCTTAATCCTTGACAACTGGAAATGGTATGGGCCAGTAGGTGAACATGTTTTGAAAACTTCAGATGAGGATGATAAAAAGACTGCATATTTGTTTTTATAGTTTTATAGTGTTTATTGTTATTTATATTTAATTACTGCATTTTTTTAGGGATGTCCCAGGTGTGCTGATATCAATAAACAGCTAACACTGATAAGTAGATGAACTGATGACCAATAAACTGCCAATAAATGAAATACTATTTATAAAATGCAAATGCTTTTATTTCATTATTTCATTTATAGTTACTATAGTAATATAGTAATAACATAGACCTAGTCAATAATAACAATAATTATTATATTCTATTTACTCTGCCTGTGAGCGTTATGTGTTAGTACGTTTCCAAGTTGCTCTTATAATAATAATAATAATAATAAAAATAATAATAATTAGATTGTGAACCATTGTGTTTTTCTTCTACGTCTACGTACTTTGTAGACGGTCCCTACCTGGCCTAAGCACCAGCGGGTCACTTCCGGAGCATTTCTCTGTTGAAAACATTGAGGAGGATTAAAACAAATGAACTGTCATCTGTGTTCAGTTCTACGTACTAATACCTTCCAGGTAAAACAAATTTTATACAGTATAGTCATCCAATAAGAATCTATTGAACATTTTAGCGGATGAATATCTGTCTAACGTCCAACGTCCAACGTCAAACCAACTTTATATCGGTAATCTTTCTTTTTGTATTTTGATCATACATATTTTTTTGTTTATTTTTTCATGAAGCATGTGTCATTAGCACACGTAGCTGCGTAATATAGATAACATAACATTACTTAGCGAGCCGTAGTAGAGACGATAAATAATACTTCGGTAAAGTTGGTTTTATATTCGCACATTCGGACTGCCGCTTTCAATAACTTTGTGAATCTGCATTAAAAAAGGCTAATTTAATTTTATTATCGTTACTGACTGTTATGAGCACAAAGTACAACACAATTTTCTGTAGAGCTCGACAGCAAACAAACACACTTACCTCTATGGAGTGCTGTGACGTCATCGTTAATCTGAGGAACCATCTACAAAGTGCAAGTTTCGATTGGCAGCGTGATAAAGACTCACTGTCCATGGTACTTAAGTCTAGTGATGGGACGGTTGATACCGAGGCTTCGAGGCACATATTAATTAATTTAGATGAGATTAGTTTATATTAGATATAAATGATTCAAGACAAGAGTTATTCCGTATGTCACGGACTTACGAAGCTTTAGTCAAGTGCTTTTTCAAACCGTAGATCTGTGATTTAGATGATTTAGATATGGTGGAGAAACAAGTCTGACCACCAGATGTCGCTAATGCGCACTGTGTGGAACTGGAACTGTGTGTGTCCATCAAAACAGCCTTAAGCCTTTACTGAACTTTTTCAGATAAAATTACTTCATTAAACACTTTTCATTTGTTCTTTACATTAATATAAATATTTTACAACTTCTTTTGAAAGGCTGTGAGTGTGTTTTCAAAAGCTATTGAACTGGAACTATGTGTATCCATCAAAACAGCCTTAAGCCTTTGATACTAAACCTTTTCAGTTAAAATGACTTAATTAAACACTTTTCATTTGTTCTTTACATTAATATAAATATTTTACAACTTCTTTTGAAAGGTTGTGAGTGTGTTTTCAAAAGCTATTGAACTGGAACTGTCTGTGTGCATCAAAACAGCCTTAGACCTTTGATACTGAACTTTTTCAGTTAAAATGACTTCATTAAACACTTTTCATTTGTTCTTTACATTAACATAAATATTTTACAACTTCTTTTGAAAGGTTGTGAGTGTGTTTTCAAAAGCTATTGAACTGGAACTGTCTGTGTGCATCAAAACAGCCTTAGACCTTTGATACTGAACTTTTTCAGATAAAATGACTTCATTAATCACTTTTCATTTGTTCTTTACATTAATATAAATATTTTACAACTTCTTTTGAAAGGTTGTGAGTGTGTTTTCAAAAGCTATTGAACTGGAACTGTGTGTGTCCATCAAAACAGCCTTAAGCCTTTGATACTAAACCTTTTCAGTTAATATGACTTCATTAAACACTTTTCATTTGTTCTTTACATTAATATAAATATTTTACAACTTCTTTTGAAAGGTTGTGAGTGTGTTTTCAAAAGCTATTGAACTGGAACTATGTGTGTCAAAACAGACTTAGACCTTTGATACTGAACTTTTTCAGATAAAATGACTTCATTAAACACTTTTCATTTGTTCTTTACATTAATATAAATATTTTACAACTTCTTTTGAAAGGCTGTGAGTGTGTTTTCAAAAGCTATTGAACTGGAACTGTGTGTGTTCATCAAAACAGCCTTAGACCTTTGATACTGAACTTTTCAGTTAATATGACTTCATTAAACACTCTAACATCAAGATGGAAATATCCTTAAGGCAGACAATATTTAAGGACATTGACGAAAAATACTTCAAAATACCAGGCTACATACAGCATTTCAGTGTGAATCGGTTCATTGTTCATTTGTACTCTGAGTTGGGGGATCAGCATTCTTGTGCATCATTTGCGAAGTAAGTCTCCTGTGTCCCTCTATCTTGATGCCACTGGTGGTGTAGTGTCAAACATTCCAGAACAGCCAAAACCGGTGTTGTACTATGCGCTCACTCTTCCAGGAAATGCAGGTCGAGATGCACCACCACTGCCTATTTGTGAAACGCTCTCCAATGAAGCACTCAGTACCACCAATCACATTTTGGCTCATGCAATTCACTTTGCATTTATCAAAGTACACCCAAATAAAAATTCACCAGGTCGAAACTGATTATAGCTGGGCTTTAATACAAAGTGTGATGCTCGCTTTCAACAAAGAGCACATCAGCACTTACCTCAACAGAGCATATGACTTCTGCATGAACAAAAAATCAGTGGATGAAATGAAGTCATATACTGTACTACACATTTGCTCTGCTCACATCCTGAAAGCTGTCAGACAGGCAATCTGTAGGCAAACAGATGACAAAGGACTGAGATACTTTGCCACATATGCTTTCGCAAGACTTCAAAATGCCAGCAACATGACTTAATAAAGAAAGGTGTTCCGTGCATTATGTGCCTTGCTCACAACCCAACAAAACACAGACCTCGTCAAAGAAAGTCTGCGTATTTTGGAGAGTGTCATTTCAAGATCCAAAGTGGAGCCACTGGAAGAAACTCCCCAATCTGAAGACTGGGAAATGTGTGAAAGTGAAGACAGAACACATGCAACGACCATCAGTGGCAAATCACCATTCTATGCCTTTTTTCAGCAGATTATGAAAGAGGTGAAGGAAGAAATGGTTGATGATGACACAGGGTTGGCAACAGAAGACAACCCATACTTTTGTCCAGGCATTCTCACAGTCAGTCCTCTTTGATATGTACCTTGCTATCTTTCCTCTTTGGAGTGGCTTGCTGTTGGGAGACCTGATGGATGAATGTCATGAACAGTACATGGAGACAACAAAGAAACAACCAAAAACAAGAGATGCCAACTGTCACATTGAAAGGTGGTTTGGAATTGTCAAACATTCCATAATGCATAAAGAAAGAAAAGTCAAAACAGGGACCTTCATAAGAAAGATGCACAAGTCTCTACAAGCGAGGTATACAGAGCATATCATCAAGCATGTACTTCCTCAAAAGCTTTTGCGGCAACCTGAGGCAACCTTTGAACCTTGATCAATCTCAAGAAACTTGGAAGAAGAAGGAAGACCGTTTCCCATCCACCGAATCCAAATTCTTTTCTGTTCCACATAAAATACCTGCTCCCCAAAAAGAGGATCAAGAAGGATGTGGAAGTGGAAACTTCAAGTTCTGATGCATGTCAGCCTCCTGCAGATGGACTCCATGTAGATGAACAGGTAATGAAGTCATTAGAACAAAACGTTAAACTATTAATTGCATATATGAAGGTACGCTATTATTTACTCTATGAACTTCATATCATTACAGATCCAGATACTATTGAAGAAGAAGGAACATACAGAGCTGCTAGTTGTTGTAATTGTTCAGTCTCCTAGCCAGGATCTCGAGTTCCTTTTACATCACAAGGAATTCAATGCACTGAGGCCACATGAATGGTTATTTGGAGAGGTACACATTACAGAACAAAAATCTAAATGCATAATTACAATTATATTTGTATGTAACAGTAAATGTTGTCCTCAATGTATGTCAATCAAGTAATGTGATTCAAATTGAAATGCTTTATCATTTTAGACTATTGAGTGCTATTTCAGAACTGTACTTAATAAGGAGGATGCAAATCTCTACCAGCTAAGCCATGACACCACAGGTGTCATTTTAAATGGCACAAGAGAGCAGATGGAACAGCAAGGATTTTGAAAAGTGAGTGCAACTACTTATGATATTTAATTTTCACATGTACACTGCACAGACATGATCTTTTACAATTTTTGATAAACAGGTCAACTTAGAGCAATATGATGGGGTCATCACTTTTGTCAATATCACCAAAAATCACTGGAGGTTTGTGGTAAGTAAAAGAGTGCTAATTTCAATGATAAGCTACTACATATGCCCATTTAGACATGTTTGATCTTTCAGTGACATTTATTTGCTAATTTATTTGTTTCTTTTTATCCAATTTAGTTTGTATATGCTCAGACTGACACCCTTTTCATGCTTGACTCTCTGAGTGGTACAAATGAAATGAAATGAAAAGGCATGCCAAAAATTCGGGTATGATAGTCTGTTTTAAAAAAGATATTTAGCATGTGTAGATCCAAAACAGTAATAATGGAAACTAAGCAAAGTTCATGTTGTGTAAGACTACCATAATCACACACTGCCCCCAAAAAGAATTACCCCCAAAAGAGGAGCAATGCGTTAAGTGTGAACGCAAAGAAATACGTCACAAAGATGATCAATGCTCAAACTGTGGATACAGACAAAGAGATCCAGTAGATGTGCTCTACGACTGGGTATTGTTTATCCGGCTGTTGACTTTTTGTTTTAAGTGAAAGCATGTGTTTTCACAACTACATTTAATAATTACAACACTGTGCAAATAAATCTAACAACATTTCCTATTTTCCTTCCAGGTTCAATGTGAAATTTGTCTGAGGTGGTATAGATGCCAACTGTCACATTGAAAGGTGGTTTGGAATTGTCAAACATTCCATAATGCATAAAGAAAAAAAAGTCAAACCAGGGACCTTCATAAGAAAAATGCACAAGTCTCTACAAGCGAGGTATACAGAGCATATCATCAAGCATGAACTTCCTCAAAAGCTTTTGCGGCAACCTGAGGCACCTTTGAACCTTGATCAATCTCAAGAAACTTGGAAGAAGGAAGAACGTTTCCCATCCACCAAATCCAAATTCTTTTCTGTTCCACATAAAATACCTGCTCCCCAAAAAGAGGATCAAGAAGGATGTGGAAGTAGAAACTTCAAGTTCTGATGCATGTCAGCCTCCTGCAGATGGACTCCATGTAGATGAACAGGTAATGAAGTCATTAGAACAAAACTTTAAACTATTAATTGCATATATGAAGGTATGCTATTATTTACTCTATGAACTTCATATCATTACAGATCCAGATGCTATTGAAGAAGAAGGAACATACAGAGCTGCTAGTAGCCATTGTTCAGTCTCCTAGCCAGGATCTTGAGTTCCTTTTACATCACAAGGAATTCAATGCACTGAGGCCACATGAACGGTTATTTGGAGAGGTACACATTACAGAACAAAAATCTAAATGCATAATTACAATTATATTTGTATGTAACAGTAAATGTTGTCCTCAATGTATGTCAATCAAGTAATGTGATTCAAATTGAAATGCTTTATCATTTTAGACTATTGAGTGCTTCAGAACTGTACTTAATAAGGAGGATGCAAATCTTTACCAGCTAACCCATTACACCACAGGTGTCATTTTAAATGGCACAAGAGAGCAGATGGAACAGCAAGGATTTTGAAAAGTGAGTGCAACTACTTATGATATTTAATTTTCACATGTACACTGCACAGACATGATCTTTTACATTTTTGATAAACAGGTCAACTTAGAGCAATATGATGGGGTCATCACTTTTGTCAATATCACTAAAAATCACTGGAGGTTTGTGGTAAGTAAAAGAGTGCTAATTTCAATGATAAGCTACTACATATGCCCATTTAGACATGTTTGATCTTTCAGTGACATTTATTTGCTAATTTATTTGTTTCTTTTTATCCAATTTAGTTTGTATATGCTCAGACTGACACCCTTTTCGTGCTTGACTCTCTGACTGGTACAAATGAAATGAAACTAAAAGGCATGCCAAAAATTCGGGTATGAGTCTGTTTTAAAAAAAGATATTTAGCATGTGTAGATCCAAAACAGTAATACTTTTTTTACTAGCAAGCGCACACCCTTTCTGCTCTTTGTTCATGTATGATTATATTTGTGGAGTGAGACATGCTTATATTATGCTGTATTATAATCAATTTTACTATAATAAAATCTTCTTCAAAGGCAACTATACATTAGTGTTTTACTTTCTTATTTTTGAACATTATTTTGTTTGTTTTTATAAAAAAATTCATAATCATTTATAGTCATGTATGTAGTTGTCATTGATTTATCATTATTATGGTAGTACTTTAAAACATAAATAATTCACAGAAACAAAACATAAATGACTGGTTAATCAAACATACTCAAACATACTCATAGTGTTTAATATAGTAATATTGACTGTAAAAGTGTAGTTTGTACCCTTAATGTGTAGTAAAGCTATTTTGTATTGACACACTATTAAAATTAATATCTTTGGAAAAAGCATCATATCAGTGTAAAAGACATTTACAAATATTTATCTCAATTTAAAGAACATAATCATGGTGTTTAATGTACAAATATTGCCTGGAAAAGGATACTTTGTACCCTTAAACTGTAATAAAGCTATTTTGTATTGACACATTTCTAAAATTAATATCTTTGGAAAAAATTATCATATCAGTGTAAAAGAAGTTGCAAAATATTTATCTCAATGTAAAGAATATAGTCACAGTGTTTAATATAGTAATATTGACTGGAAAAGTATAGTTTGTACCCTTAAAGTCTAATAAAGCTATTTTGTATTGACACACTATTAAAATTAATATCTTTGGAAAAAAGCATCATATCAGTGTAAAAGAAGTTGCAAAATATTTATCTCAATTTAAAGAACACAGTCACAGTGTTTAATATAGTAATATTTACTGTAAAAGTATAGTTTGTACCCTTAAAGTCTAATTAAACTATTTTGTATTGACACACTTCTAAAATTAATATCTTTGGAAAAAATTATCATATCAGTGTAAAAGCAGTTGCAAAATATTTATCTCAATGTAAAGAATATAGTCATGGTGTTTAATGTACAAATATTGCCTGGAAAAGGATACTTTTTACCCTTAAACTGTAATAAAGCTATTTTGTATTTACACACTTCTAAAATTAATATCTTTGGAAAAAGCCTCATATCAGTCTAAAAGAAGTTGCAAAATATTTATCTCAATGTAAAGAACACACTTATAGTGTTTAATATAGTAATATTGACTGGAAAAGTATAGTTTGTACCCTTAATGTCTAATAAAGCTATTTTGTATTGACACTTCTAAAATTAATTTCTTTGGAAAAAAGCCTCATATCAGTGTAAAAGATGTTTACAAATATTTATCTCAATGTAAAGAATATAGTCATAGTGTTTAATGTACAAATATTGCCTGGAAAAGGATACTTTTACCCTTAAACTGTAATAAAGCTATTTTGTATTGACACATTTCTAAAATTAATATCTTTGGAAAAAAGCATCATATCAGTCTAAAAGAAGTTGCAAAATATTTATCTCAATGTAAAGAATATAGTCATGGTGTTTAATGTACAAATATTGCCTGGAAAAGGATACTTTTTACCCTTAAACTGTAATAAAGCTATTTTGTATTGACACATTTCTAAAATTAATATCTTTGGAAAAAAGCATCATATCAGTCTAAAAGAAGTTGCAAAATATTTATCTCAATGTAAAGAACACACTTATAGTGTTTAATATAGTAATATTTACTGTAAAAGTGTAGTTTGTACCCTTAATGTCTAATAAAGCTATTTTGTATTGACACACTTCTAAAATTAATATCTTTTGAAAAAAAGCCTCATATCAGTCTAAAAGAAGTTGAAAAATAGTTATCTTAATGTAAAGAACAGTTGAAAAGTGTTTAATGAAGTCATATTAACTGAAAAAGTTCAGTATCAAAGGTCTAAGGCTGTTTTGATGGACACAGACAGTTCCAGTTCAATAGCTTTTGAAAACACACTCACAGCCTTTCAAAAGAAGTTGTAAAATATTTATATTAATGTAAAGAACAAATGAAAAGTGTTTAATGATAATTTTAACTGAAGAAGTTTAAAACATAAATGACACACACAAACAAAACATAAACGACTGGTTAATCAAGCTACTTAATACAGGGTTTCAGAGTAAAGTAAACTTGGCCGCATATTCACAGATTCCAATTTCCCGGATCAATAACGTGTGCGCGCTAAACGCTGTTACTACACAAATAACTCCTCTTTTTAATCGTAGTAACATAGACAAGCAGCAACAGCCTTATTTTCCTCAAAACCAGCTTTCATCCGCAGTGGAAAACACGCACTGATCTCTATACGCACACGGCTAAGAGACAGAATGAAAGGAACCGTCTGCAAAATCCTACGAAACTCCAAATACTTTACTTCAAACAGTCAAGAACCTCACTGTAATACAATGTTGGTGATTTCTGTGCAGGATTCCACACCACCCCCTTCACCGCTGGAGAAAAAAAAATCACGAACGTGGGCTATATAAAGGTATCTGTCACATCTGGAATGATCATAAAATCTAGGCTAGGCAGGTCAGTTAACAAAATACCGTTTAAAAAATTACTATTAAAACGTGGTGGAAAACATGTGTATCTTTCATTTCCAATGTGTATATCGTAATGTATTACCTTGAAAAATATTTATTGTCAAATGTGTTGAATGTAAAGTCCTCTGAGGAATTACACCATTCAGTGTGAATTTATCTGAGAATATTCTTAAATAAGGAAATCTATTCAGTGATTGGTCCATGCCTATGTCGTCATCCAAAATACCATTTGTGGCACAGCAAAGTGTCGTGAATCATCTCTAAGACGCTGACGCTCTGACACTTAAGATGTAGTTCACTTAAATTATGATTGAGATGCTTCATAAGTAACTTTTAAGCGCAGATTTGAGGCAAGATTTGTTTCAGCAGTGTTCTTGTGAGTAATTGTCAGAGGCTTGATAAATATGGGTTACCATGATGGTGATTGGTGGTTCCAGTAGTTGGCCACTAATCGTTTAAGCGTATGGTTTATGTTTGGCTGCTGAATCGGTGTGTGTTAAAACACAATTGAAGCAATAAACTGAAGTGGAAATATATGAGTAGAATTATGGGTAGTTCTTTTGTAGATGTCATTAATTAAATCTTGTTTTATCAATGAGTTTGAAATATAATAATTAATATGAGCTCTTAATATATTTTATTCGCTAATCCGGTGATAGTACAACACGGATTATAACTGTACTGCAAGATTGAAGGAAAGAGTACTCTAATGAGAAATATAGATATCAGTAATCAGCATATGAATCTCAACAATGGTGACAATAAACAAAATATTCATAAAGATAAATTCGACATAAAAAGCGAATAAAACACAACAAAAATCACAGCAAACAACTATCGTTTTCCAACAATAGTTAGAAAAAAATATATTGTACAATTCAGTTGCATTATTTATTAATAGTGTGATGCATTCTGGGAGTTTTTTTTTTGTTTACCATGGTACCCAGCATGCATTGTGGCATGAAACTTTGGTCACCGTTACTGAGAATCATGGGCTGATTGTTGATGTGTTCTTGTGTCACTGCAGAAAAACTTTTTATTTTAATTTATTAGTATAGTACATGTTAACAATTACATTCAAATTAACACTGGATAGTAAGGAAAATCCACGATTCTTATATAACCATAGTTTCGGATCTTTTATCTTTTCATAACATTACAATTATTGATATACTGCAAACATGTTTGTTAAACAAACTGTCTCAGCAATCAAAGAAGGCCACTACTTATAACAAAACTTTAGAGACCAATAAATGGAAACATCAATCACCATCACGGTAACCTTAAATAAAGAAATATAAAAGTTGTGTTAATTATCAATAAGAACTGCTGCAGACGTCTGACAGAAATAAATGTCAGTGAAGTTAGTAATAAGTGAAGCTGGTAATGCTGTTTGTGGAGTTCTTTAATCCTCCTCTGCTGAGATATTAAGAGATTTAATGTATTTTGCCTTCAGTTGATTTCAGGCTGGTCGATTTGTTGCTATAAGTTGCTAAATTACGTTGTGATTTCATTGCGTGATGACATCATCACGTAGCCACAAACGCAAATCTCCGTTTTTGTGAAGTAGACACATAAAAAATAATTTTGTAATATGTTCAGATTTTGTAATATTTCAATATAGATGTGTTCATAAAAAAAGGATATACAAATATGATTTGTAAAAGTAGTAACATCTTTATGATCACATAGCCTATTACTTTTTTTTAAATGCAGTAGCCTACAAATTGGGTGAATAAACATTGTGGTACCCTACCTTTCTCATAAATGTCCAGTAAACCATCTTGAAAAAATGTTTTTACACTACTTTTTGAAGTGTTCACCCTGTTTGCTGTTATACTTTGTGAATGCTTGTCAATAATCTGATTGATTCAGTACCATGGACAGTGATAATTCTGCAGGACTGTAAACATCCTTCAATGCACATGATTTGTGATGTTGTGAGAGTTTATTGTTAAACGAAGGTGTCATACAACAGGAAAATATAAAAGATAGTTTAGAAGTTTAGCCATTTATTTTATTTAACACGTGGAGAACACTGTTTTTATTACCACTTCAAACCAGAGAAACAGAGGTGAATAAAACAGCAATACATGGGCTGTATGTTCTGTAGAAACAGAAACAGAAAAATATCTATATTCTATATTGTACATAGTGGGATAAAATGTAGTTGTCTGTTTGCACAAAATAAAACAATATCGAACTTTTGAGACGCTCCCTATGTGGTTTTCCGCACAACATTGGACATTCAGCAGACATTCAGCAAGTAAGTAAGCGATTAAACAATATATGGCCGTCTTGTTCGATTCTGGAAAATGTACAGATTGATAATAATTAGCTGTGAATAGCATGCCATGCTTTGTATTTGCAAATATTCACTTCAAAGCACATATAATTAGACAAATCTTAAACGCGGAAGTCCGAATGTGCGAATATAAAACCAACTTTACCGAAGTCTGCCTGGCCTCCCTGAAGCTCATGAACCATATTGAAAATTCAATAAAATCTGTATAAAACGGTTAATCAGACACGGTTAATTACTTCACGATTTGTTTACTTAAATTCTTTGTAATGACAGCCAGTGAAGCAGCCAAATCAATGATTTAGAGTTGTTTATAACAAAATATTCTCATTTGTCGCCACTTACTGGTTTAACGTGAACGTTATGTGTGAGTCTATTCATTCTAATAAATCTAACATACTTTTTATTTTCAGCAGCTGGAGGAGAGACAGCCTGTGCAGCAACAACAAGACAACAATGATTATAAGCAGGGGTGGGTATTAAATTAGTTTCTGACTTGTTCAGTACCAGTAGATATTTATAAGGTCGTGCTGCTATCGGTATGTATGTAACGTTCAGTCATTAATTGCCCTTTATATACAACCACATATCATTCAGATAATCTCCAGGTGGACTCCAGGATCAAGAGATCATTCATCATGCAGACCATGTTCCAGGAGAAGCAGCATATCCTGGGTGAACAACTATGCCTCATTTTTCCAATATTACTTAGGTAAGACTAAATGGATTTAAAGTGATTTCAATCATGGTCATTTGTTTCAGGTCTGCTTGATCAATTTGTTGTCCTGGATGTGAGAACATGGTCAAAAGGTGTGTCAATCAGCATCCAGCCATAAAAGCAGCCTTCTCGTTAAAGGGTTAGTTCATCCAAAAATGAAAATTCTGTCATTTATTACTCACCCTCATGTCGTTCCACACCTGTAAGACCTTCGTTAATCTTCAGAACACAAATTAAGATATTTTAGTTGAAATCCGATGGCTCAGTGAGGCCTCCATAGGGAGCAATGGACACTTCCTCTCTCAAGATCCATAAAGGTACTAAAAACATATTTAAATCGGTTCATGTGAGTACAGTGGTTCAATATTAATATTATAAAGTGACAAGAATATTTTTGGAGCGCCAAAAAAACTAAATAACGACTTATTTAGTGATGGCCGATTTCAAAACAATGCTTCAGGAAGCATCGGAGCACAGATGAATCAGTCATCTTCGAAACATAAGTGAAGATATTTTAATGAAATCTGAGAGTTATCTCCCTCAATTTACAGACCATGCAACTAAAACTTTGATACTTCAAAAAGTTCATAAAGAGATTGTAAAAGTGATCCATATGAATGGAACAGTTTAGTCCAAATTTGAACATGAACTTCAAAGAGACTTGTTCGCTTAATGCAATATACAGTTTGAGTTTAGACTTTTATTCACATATAAACATTAATTAGCGAACATAAATGGAAGCTCAACTGTACTTGTTTGTATATGCACTTGTGTATTAAATTTGTTCATTATATAAAGTGATCGAGTTTATTCAGAAAATTTGGACTAAACCTCTCAATATTCATTAGATTAGATTTACGATCTGTATGAACTTTTGTTTTAAACATCAAAGTGGCAGTTGTGTAGACTGTCAATGGAGGGACAGAAAGCTCTCAGATTTCATTAAATTATCTTTATTTGTGTTTTGAAGATGAACGAAAGTCTTAACAGGTTTGGAACGACAGGAATTCAATAAAAACAATTCAGTCATTTATCAGTCATGATAAAAACAAATAATGTTGTAACTCACAATATATACATGGTATTTTAATGATTTCAGAATACTATCAAAAATAAAAAATAAAACTTCATAATCGCAATTCATTTAGGCTACATGAAATATGCCCTTACTGTATTTTTTCTTAAAATATTTTTTTCGGTCTTTCGTGTACAGAAAGATGTATTTTTGAGGAGGCTGCAACAACGACTAAAGCCAGGGACACACTTAACGACTGTAAGGCCGATTATAAATAAACTAATAAACTGTTCTTGCCCAAACCCGTCGAGTCAGAGCCAGTTGCGTTCAGTCTGTTTATAATCTGTAAGTATTTAAATCCACTTCAGTCGAAGGAAACAGTTTTTAAGTGTGTTGATTTCAGTCTTAGAATGTTTCAGCTAGTCGTTCAGTGTGTCCCCAGCTTGAAGGAGTCAGCAGTGAGGGAAGTAATCATTAAAATGTAAGTTCTTTGAGAATTTGTGCACTGTTTATTATCTAAATGTAATAATGTACACTGCCAATCAAAGATATTGAGATTTGGAAGATGTTGCAAAATTTAATTTATTCCTTTGATGGAAAATTTTTGGCATCATTTTTCTAGTCTTCAGTGCCACTTGATCTTTCATCATTCTAATATGCTGAATTGATGCTCGGACATTTCTTTTGAAATGTGGTGCTTCATATTTTTGTGTTCTTGAGCATCAAATCATTATATTAGAATGATTTCTGAAGGATCATGTGACACTGAAGACTGGAGTAATGATGCTGAAAATTCAACTTTGATCACAGGAATAACTTACTTTTAAAAATAGATTAAAATAGAAAACAGTTAATAGTAAAACTATTTTAGAATATTAAAGTAAAACTACTTCACAATATTATTATTTTACTGTATTTTTTCATCAAATGCTGCCTTGGTAAGTAGAAGAGACTGCTTTCAAAAGTAAAAATGCAACTTCTAACAATGTAATTCAACCTTTCAGCTGCCAGAGGAGGATGATGATGGCAGTGGTGACCAAGGTGACTGGGCAGCTCAGGATGAAGAAGAGGAGGAACATGTAAGTTAAACATGCTTTCCTCATACCTTTCTAACAAACAATAAACCTGACTACAATAACTACTACAATCATTTTTTTTTTTTGCTTCCAGTTTGCCAAAATCCAATGTGAATATATAGAGACCATCCTCCTATCCTTGCCTCAGAAGAACCTGAGAAAGACACTCTTCCTCTTCTCTCACAGCTCTCCATCATCTACCTCTGCAACACTGTTGGCAAGAGTGTTCTACACAGCTGAGGACACGGTAATGAGAGATCTCAAATTCTTCCTGAGAAAGTCCATATGTTCATTTTCTTGAACAAACACTGTACATGTATTTTTTGGGTGGGCCAAACTATTATTTGAAGAAATGCTAAAAAAAAATTTTTTTTAGCTTTTGAGAAGCTCAAGGACTGTATATCTTTGGTAATTGTGATATTGTCTGGCAGTAAAGCAGTATTAAAGCACATTACCTCAGTATATTTGTAGCAGCTGCCTCATACAGGACACTTAGGAAATGGTTTAAAATATATTTTTTGCAAATAAAGTAATAAAATATCTGCTGAATCTTTTTCATATCTTTGTCATTTTTGTGCCAAATTATGGATAGTAGTAATCATAAGAGTATCTATAAATAGAATTGATAAAATCATTATTTAACTATACCCATCTAATGATAAAACACTTTGTCAATTAAAAGAATAAAACTTTAATCACTGGTTACATTTATTTATTGATTGTATTGTTTGATCTATGAATGTGTTCAATTTATGAATTCATGTGTTGACACTTTACATGGTTAAAACATGGTTACATGGTAATGTTCAAATGTACTGGCTTAGTAATTGTACGAAGTAACAATGCTGATGATTTCATGGATGCAGTGTGTTTCTAGCCATTTTCTATCAGAATTTAATGAGGGTTTCTATTGGTTTCCACTACATATTTTGATCTGCAAATGTATTAACCAAAGCAATACAATTCCCTATAACAATTAGAATTTATAAGGTTTTATAGCAGAGAATGAAGAGTTTATCAGTTCTGCATTGATTTCAAGGTTATGGACGGTGCACATCTCCATTCCCTGGAGTAAAGGTGAGAAGCAGAGTTAAGATAAAGGTGGTATTTTGGTCTTTAGGACGTACCTGTCACGTTCCAGCAACGTACCACTAAAACGTCGCCACAACGAATATGGGAATCACAAAGTTACGTCGCTGGAACGTTATTCGGGACGTCGTTGCAACTAATATGAGCCGATCCGGTTACGTTTTCACAACGTGCCAGTTTGGTCGTTGAGACGTACTCCTCACGTTACAGAGACGTACCACTATAACGTCGCCACGACGAATATGGGAATCACAAAGTTACGTCCCTAGAACGTTATTTGGTACGTCGCTACAACGAATATGGTCCGGTCCAGTTACGTTTTCACAACGTGCCAGTTTGGTCGTTGAGACGTACTCCTCACGTTACAGAGACGTACCACTATAACGTCGCCACGACGAATATGGGAATCACAAAGTTACGTCCCTAGAACGTTATTTGGTACGTCGCTACAACGAATATGGGGTGAGTTTCCCGAAAGCATCGTTGGTGAACCATGGTCGCAAGTCCCATTGAACTCTATTGGTAACGACGGAACTTGCGACCATAGTTCGCTTTGGGAAACGCACCCCTGGTCCGGTCCAGTTACGTCGTCACAACGTAACTGTGTTAGCTGGGAGGTAAGTTGGCATATTCGGACGCACTTTCAGTAGACGCACGTCCGAATCTCGCGAGAATAAGACGTCACCCAGGTAATTCTCACCTACTTTTTTATGAATACTTCGGATTCGGACATACTTTTTCGCTCGTCTACTGCTTTTCCCCTACTATATAGTAGAGAAGTAGGCGGTTTCGGATGCAGCCATAGAGTTCTGAACAGCAGTTCTGACGCGTAAATGAGGCCGCGGCCATCTTAGCTGCGCGTCACCGCACGTCACTCCCGGATAACTGAAAATGGGCAAAGAGGCGGGGAGGTGGTTTGAGCTGATGTGACTGGTTGCTGAAACCACGCCCGCCTAGCTCGACGTGACCATGTTAGCAAGCAAAGGAGCTATCTATCTATCTTAGATACGATCTAAAATATTAATGAAGATAAGTTTTATCATCAGAACGTTCTAAAGGTTTACTGTCAATCTACGGCGTTTCTTTAAGATATAGATGCTCCAACACCAGTAGTGTTGGGTTTGCAAATAACAACATGGAAAATCAAAATGGGACTTCATACCTTTATAATGAAATAGAGATCGCGAGATGAATCCGATCTGTGGCACTTGGGTAAAATATGAGTGTCCATTGCAAAATAAAAAAACATTTCACATTTCTTCTGAATGATCTGCTCTCTGTCATCGTTCTTCAAGAAAGGATGTAATCTGAGCAGCGTTTATGCTGTAAAACTGTATACGATCGTATCTAACAAACAAATGTGCCTGTGTCCAAAGTATATTTTTTTCAAAATAGTGCAGCAGTTTTAGTTATAATATCCAAGCAGTGCTGTCAGAGTTGTATATCCTCCTGGTATTGTCATTGTAGTAAATCTCACAATCAAAACTTTCAGCCAATGCCACGATCCAACAACGTGTGTTCTGTTTCTTCCGCATGCATGCACATCTACACAGACACACATCAGTCTCGAATATTATGCAGCAAGTCATATTTTATAATTGTATAAAATAATCGAGAAAAAAAGCACAAAAACGGCTGAGATGCCAAATTCAGCGGCAGCTGAGGTAACATGACGGCTCACAGACAGCAGCGCAATCTACCTGTCACTCAAGTGACCACGCCCTTAATTATGCAGAACTTTAAGGCTTAATATAATTTAAACGGATAAGTTATAAAAAAATTCACCCCCCTCAGAGTTGTCATGAAGGGCAAAAATAGCAGTATAGACCAAAACCACAATTTGAACCAACTTGTAAACATGTTTTTTTCTGCTATAAACTTGGCCAATTTAACATGGGACTCTATGAGATTCTGCTCTCTTTTGGAGCCTGTCCCTAGCGGCCAGTCGATGAATCGCAGTTTAAGTTACTTCCGTATTGGCTTCACGAGAGAACGGGGGAGGTTGCCGCTTGGTATACACGTTAGTTCTCCTCTCAGTTTGCTTAGCAATCATCAAATTTTGTTGAAGTCACCCCTCATACATTTGGAGCGCTATACATTCACTGCTCTCAATGGACGTGACATCTCCGTCTGACTTGTAACGTGACGTCTTTTTTTTTTTTTTTTTTTTCAGTTTTTAGTGCAACTTTTTCCCGGCAAACTCAATATACATTCATTATGTGCATATTAAATATACATATATTAATATATAACAATTTATACATTTTTTTTTACTTTTTTAAATTGTAAAAGTATAAAGATAACATAAAAAGTATAAAGCCTAAAAGCAATGTTTTAGCGAAGTTTGTGTTGCTTATAGGTATACTATGTCGTTTAGTTTTATGAAATCCGTTTTGAAATTTTTTACATTTGGGGGTTATTGTGTTTTTATCTTTTTACATTTTTAATGTAGCCTACACGCTTGATGGCCAACCCATCGATCGCAATCAGCTGCTAGATCTGAGACTGTTGCTGTAAAATAATAATAAAATACATGGAAAAATGCATTATGCCTGAGTAATGTTCAGTTTTTCAAGCACCTCTCTTCTTATATTTTACATTTAAAATATAAATTAGGATTCTACTATTATTTTATCATGTGTTCCTTTCTTTTTTAAAAAGAAAATGTTAACTTTTATTTAGCAATAATGTTAAATTTATGGCCAACCCATCGATCGCAATCAGCTGCTAGATCTGAGACTGTTGCTGTAAAATAATAATAAAATACATGGAAAAATGCATTATGCCTGATTAATGTTCAGTTTTTCAACACCTCTCTTCTTATATTTTACATTTAAAATATAAATTAGGATTCTAATATTATTTTTATCATGTTTTCCTTTCTTTTTTAAAAAGAAAATGTTAACTTTTATTCAGCAATAATGTTAAATTGATAAGATTTCTATATTTTGAATAATAATCTGCCAGTATTCATCAATCAATCCTGTAAAAATATCACAGAAAAATATTAAGCAGCACGATTTTTTCCGACGTTGACATTGAAGGATCATGCGGCAAAGAAGACTGGAGTAATGATGCTGAGAACTCAGCTTTGCATCTCAGAAATAAATATAAAGTATATTAAAATAGAAAACCATTATTTTAAATTGTAACAATATTATAATAACAATATTAACCAGACCCCGATCCTTCAATATATAAATAAATAAAACCTTATATAAATGATTCACCAATTTTGTTTGTTTATTTATTTATTTATTTGTCGTGTCCTCGATCCTTATCATTGCGTGAAATGAATCGTTAATGGATGCGTGAAATGAAAATAGAGCTAAACAACGACGCTGGCACTCGCTCACCAATAGATGGCGTCGTTGGCCCATGTTTAATTCATTTTATCCGACAACAGAAATAAATGATTGGGTGCTTATACAAGTATGTAAATAAATAAATAGTTTCAGTAGCCACAAGAAGAAAAGAAAACAGATAAGTTAACAAAGAAGTCATGAATAGAAGTAAAAACTACTGGCAAGAATTCTAGCAGCTGCATTATGGACTAACTTTAACTTGTTTATTGAAGATGCAGGACAACCAGATATCGTTGAGAAAACCTAAAATACGTTTTTTTTTTTTTAAGCTTTATGATCAGTGGATTGTGTACCAAACAAGCAAAGATTAATTAAATAGGCTAGAGCCAAAGACACAAGCAGCACGTGAAGTGATCCATCATCTCTTTTAGTTACAGCACATGAATGAATATGAAAGGTTATTTTGTTTATGTGTGATGTTAAAACATGGAAGAATTGAAAGAGAACCCCTGGCTCTAAATTTTGAATTCTCAACAGGTGTCCTGACATTTTATCCCAGCCAACACAGCATGGTGGGTCCCAGATGGGTGTCACCTGGGCTGTCTAACTGGGGCCCAGACATTTTTGTCCACGGTTTCCATGGAGGCCCCACATGGGTTTGCCCAGATGAAATGAACACTGCTCAGTGTGCACACTACAGGCTGTTAAATGTAACACAGAAACATGCTGGAGTTAATGAGATAATAAGGTGATAACGAGCAGAATCACCGAAGGACAGAGAAACAACAAGAACTACAACTTCAGCCACAGTCTTCGATGAAATCAACTGAAGATAAAAGACATTAAATCTCTCAAGATCTGATCAAACATCTCCACAAACAGCATTACCAGCTTCACTTATTACTAACCAGACTGACTTTATTTCTATACATACATCTACAAAAGTTGTTATTGAGAATTACCAGAGGTTTAGAAGTTGATAATTTGTTGAAAATAAGTTTGGTTTGATGTCACCGTGATCGAGGTCAGCGCTTACTTCAGTTAGGCAGTTTGACTCTTGCCTGTTTTAGTGTTTCTCTGGCTGTTCTTGCTGTTTGTTATGACAAGAAAGGCAGGAGATAATGTGTTTAGCTGTTGTTAGCTGATTGCTGATAAGACTATAATTGTCATCATGTGGTGGCTTTGTTCACTGATCTAATGACTGAGCTTTATAAGAAAAAAAGTATTAATTTTGTGCTGGATCTTTTCCAGAATAATAATAAAAAAAAAAAACGGTTACAGAAATCAGATCAAAATAATAAATCTGAAAAATACTACATCCATTAAATGATTTAAAACACCTGCAATATTTATTCACACACAGACATCAAGAATCAGTGTATGAATCTCAACAATGGTGACATGCTTCATGCTGCAATGCATTCTGGGTGCCTCATGTACAAAACTCATCCATGGCTCCCAGAATGCATTGCGGCATGAAGCATGTCACCATTGTTGAGATTCATACGCTGATTCTTGATGTCTGTGTTTAAGTAACTCTTACAGGAGGTTTGAAGTGTTTAGTGAACAATTTTTTCTAGAAGAGATCCAACGCAAAGTTAAACACATTCTGCTCATAAAAAGCTCAGTCACTAGATCAGTGATTTAGCCACTAAATGATGATTATATTTTTATCATCTAGAAGCTGACCATATTGTCTTTTGTTTTTCTTGCCATAACAAACAGCAAGAGCAACCATAAAAATGCTAAAACAGGCAAGAGTCAAACTGTCTAACTCAGTGTTTCTCAACCCTGGTCCTGAAGGACCCCCAACACTGCAGGTTTTGTCTTTCTCCCTAATTAAACACACCTGATTCAACTCATCAGCTCATTAGAAGAAACTCCACTACCTGAAATGAGTGTGTCAGACAGAGGAGACTTTCAAAATGTGCAGTGTTGGGGGTCCTCCAGGACCAGGGTTGAGAAACACTGGTCTAACTGAAGTAAGCGCTGACCTCGATCACGGTGACATCAAACCAAACTTATTTTCAACAAATCATCAACATCTAAACCTCTGGTAATTCTCAATAACTTTTGTAGATGTATGTCAGAAATAAAGTCAATCTGGTTTGTAATAAGTGAAGCTGGTAATGCTGTTTATGAAGATGTTAAATCAGATCTTCAGAGATTTAATGTCTTTTATCTTCAGTTGATTTCATCGAAGGCTGTGGCTGAAGTTGTAGTTCGTCTCAGGTTACGTATGTAACAATGGTTCCCTGAGAACAGGGAACGAGACTCTGCACAGACTGCGCTATGGGGAACGTCCCCCGTGACCCGTGTCTGAAATGCCAAAAATCACAACACTCCAATCCTATTGGCCGGCGACAGCCTATCACATCAAACGGCGCGAACCGTGACGTATAAAGGGAGCGCCTGGGGAAACAGCCGGCATCTTTTTGTCTTTGAGTGACTGTTAGCAGGCATCCCAAGCATGGCAAGAAAGCACAGAGTCTCGTTCCCTGTTCTCAGGGAACCATGGTTACATACGTAACCTGAGACGTTCCCTTTCGAAAGGGAACTTCAACTCTGCGCAGACTGCGCTATGGGGAACGATATACCCACGCCGCCATGCTAGAGGAGAATGTCGGCCCAAAATGTCTGGACACACATCCGGCAGTTCCAGGGAAAAGCCGGGGGCAGAACTCCAAGGCTGTCTGTGACAGCATTCCCTACGGCCAACAGCCCAAGCTGAGCCTAAAAGAGGCCTTCCGCAAAAAGCCTACCAAGGCTTAGTCCCTTTAAGGGAATGTGGCCAAGAAACCAAAAGGAACCTTGGCCAGTCACTAGGGGGGGAAGAAAGTCCATCCCCGCTGCCACCAAGGAGGCCTAGCCAAATTTAGCGAAGCCAAACCTGGCCTGGCCAACCTTGTCTGATATACAGAATCTCCAAGCGCAAACTCCAAAGAGGAGAGCAGGAAAGAGCGACTGCGAAAAGGCAGTAAGCAACTCAGACCCACACGCAGAGATGGGCATCCCGGAGAGCGGAACTCAGCTGAACGCTATAAACCCTCGTATGAGGGGAGTACAACCACTCATCCTAGGATCTACTCAGCCGCTAACAAGGTGCTGAGGAGGCTGTGCGCTAAGAACCCCCGACCCAGGGGAGCACAAACCAGCCTGGGGCCAGTCTGAACGGGAGACTCCACAGAAGTCTACAACCAATAACCGGCTTAGGGAGCTAAGCACAATTACGCAGTTAACCCCTAAGGGAAGTACGAAGCTCATCCTAACAGACAGACCGCACTGTGGGCACGTAGTCATGGAGGCCGGGAAAAGGGCCTACAACATAACCAGAGTTCACCAGAGAAAACTAGAAACTTAATGCAGGCGGTGGTAACCCAGGATGGCCTGTAAGGCCAAAAACCCATAGCATATCAAGGTGGAGCATAACCACCAAGAAATAGCAGCTGCGCGTGCCCACGAGACAGCCTGTCCAACACAATCCGACGAACAGTGCACTCGGTGAAGTACCATTCTACTCTTTAAGCAAGAGGAGTACAACATACGCCATCATGCGCTAAGGAAGGCCCCATGGGCCTATAACCTCGGCAGACACGTGGCATCAGCTCGTGGCAGTGTTATCAAGGTTCAGGCTAAACAGACCGACGACAAAGGAGGTCATTAGTCAACCAGAGCCCCGGCCAGTCGGCGACACAAATCCCTTTGCTGACAAAGGAAAACCTAGAAGGTAAATGTCAGCATGCTCCACAGGAGGCCCTAAAGGCCTACCCTTCACAAGCGGCATCAGCCGGCGGCCACTAAAGTTCTAGGAGCAGAATAGAACCCAGACAAACAGGGTAAATATTTAGCTCGACTAGAGCTAAAGGAAATAAATGCACCAAAATACTCAGTAAAACACTTTTTACTCTCTAAGCGAGAGGAGTACCACGCTAAACTCCGACATGCTAGCAAAGGAGGCCTGTAAGAGGCCTATGACCTTATAAAACACGCGGCGATAGCTAGTGCAATTAAAACTCACCCATAGGGGAGAGACATACAGAAACCCATACAAGCAGTGCCAACATGCTAGGTTTAACACCTGAAAGGAGGCCCCAAATGGGGGCCAACGACTTCCACAAACACCTGGCAACAACAGGGTAACGCATGACTCAACCATGGAATGATATCAGTACATGACCAGCCCAGCTGGGCCAACAGGAAGCTACAAGAGAGGCCTGGAAAGGTCTGCTACTTAAAGAACCATGTGGCACCAGCCCGTGGCCATAACAGGGCCTTAGCTCAAGGAAGGGCCAGTTATAACCTTAAATGACAAATTTGAGGGAACTAGCTACACAACCTGAGCCTAGGCGCTGTAGGATTATTACTGAACGAAGTGCATGACCAGTTTTGGTCAAACACTCCACATTCAAAAGATCAAAGAGAATCAACTCATTCCCTCACCAAGACCTACATGAATCACAATATTGCTGAAAGATCCTGTTCTCCAATTGCCACCATTTGGAGACCATTTACTGAAGGGACAGATCAAAAAGACTATCTCTCACTTTGTTGACGAAGGAACAGATGGATCAACAAAGTCCAAGATACAAGGCGTAAATTCCCACTGTTATCAGGAAAACCTACAGTAGACCTGCGACACATCTCGAGGTGAAGATCACAGCAGGGCACCATGGGAATCACCCACAAGAAACTTTCCCTCTGCCCAGCTTTGTATTTCAAAAGACATTCCAAAGTTCAACAGAGACAATTTAGAAAAATACTGCTAGACATATGAACTTATCACCAAAGTGCAGTCTCTAACATGTCATATGTATTAAGTAGGTTTTATGTTGTTCATGGAACGCATGTAATTCTTTCTGTATGTTTTAAATATTGATTACTGGTAAATTTGAAGAAAATCTATCTCTATTACAGAAAGTGTGTACTGTTTGGTATGGTTGTGATGGATGAATGCTTTCCAGTATTTTGGTGCAAAATTGATTTATGTAAGATGTATGACTTTTGAATCAGCAATATTAAATTCTCAAAGTTCTGACCAAAATCCCTAAGTTTGAGAACAAAGGACTGTAAGGACAGTATGCTAATTGCATACAAGGACAGGAGAACTGGGCGTGGGACCCCGCCCAAAACAGGACCTGATTGGCTGAAACAATCGGAAAAGGCGGAACCAACAAACCGTTCAAAACTCAATACCGTGCATTGTGAAAGGGCTTCGCTTTTGCTTTCGCTTTCGGCTTTTGCACTTCGTCTTGGCATTCGCTGAGGCGGTGGACCGAACATCGTCCTGCCTGCAAGCCAAACCATTTCAAGACTCACTCAAACCCCTGCAAGAAACTTTGTTGAACTTTGCAGCCAAGGACTCACCAAAAGTCCTTTGTTTCCAGCAACTCCTTGAGACGCAGAGAGACACTCACGCAGCAATGCGTAAACCCTGCTATTCAACGAAGACTCCATTTTCTGCAAAGCCAACTTCTTCCCCACGGACGTTGTCCTTCAGAACTCTTGACCGAGCCACGCGCTTCCTTCAACTCCGTCACGAAGGGAACACGCGCTTAAAGGAGCAGCCAACGCAAGTAACACAGGTCTCCTAATTTTGCTGAGCTGGTGCAATTTTATTAAGCAAATGAAACTATGGTTGAATTGCTAGTGTATTAATTCTCTCAGGTTAAGGTCAGAGAAACTTGTTAAAAGTTAAACAACTGGGGAATCCATTCACCTCCAAACAATAACCTCACCATTTCCCTGTAACTGAATGAATGTGTGTGTGTGTGTGTGTGTGTGTGTGTGTGTGTGTGTGTGTGTGTGTGTGAGAGAGAGAGAGTATATGTTTTTCGTTAGATTAGTTTGTGCGTAGTAGTTTTAGTTCAATAAAGTCTTGTTTGATTTTCCATACACACAGTGTCTTCTGCTGTGCTTACCAAATTGCTGCCTTAAACAAAGATCATGCTACTTGCTCATAATCATAACCATAATTATTAATCATAACAAAATATTATTACTGTTGGCCACAGAATAATAATTTTGTCCAGAATTGGTAAAAATACTGTAACCTCAATTTTTCGGTGGACGAATAATTGAGAAAGTGTTAAATATTGATTCTGAATCATTCACGGTGAATCCGGTTCTTATTAAATGTAATTTAATTACATTTTGATTCGATATTTGGGTTTAATTCCTACAGCGCACACATTCCAACAGGCAATGTTAACTATGCTGAAAGCGTGAGCGAACCAGAAATCGTAGACCAACAGCGCTGTATTCAAAACGAGCTGCATAACAGAGAGGCTATAACAAATAGCCAACAATCAAACAGCAATGAAACCCAGCCGCTGCGGTACATACGACCGGGAGAGGTCGGGCAAACGTTATTCCCTACACTCACCCTGAGTGTGCAATCCAGCAGGTGATGCACTCAGTGAAACACAAGCCCTAACCGGGGAGTACAACAAAAACACCGTATTCATAGATAGAGGTTAAACACAGCCAGCTATCACAGAAACAGGTGTAACCTGTGGCAGCATAAAAAAGCTCACATAACACACCTGCATATAACATATGAAGGGGAAATCTGGGCAAAAGACGGCCAGCAATGCCCTCAGGAGGACGCCAGAACTAGGAACTATACACCCGCAGGGGGATAGTCATAACAGGGGTGATGTAAACAAACAAACACCTAACCTAGTTCTAGCCTAGCCGCTCTAGCTAAGGCCTATATGAGACCAGGCTACACTCGGGCTTCATATTCCCAGAAACACGGAGAAGTAAAGCAGCGCGAGCGACAGCATTAGGTGGCCGAAAAACCGGCCAACACACAAATAACTGAAATAGCGAAAGCTAGTTCTAGCCATACACAGTATCAGCCGAGAAGCTACACAAACGCCGAAGGTTAAACAGCAAAACAGCCAGCCTATCATACAGTTATTTGCCCAAATAACCCCTTAAAAACGAGAACAATGACAACTATATGCACGGGTAGCTATACAGGAAAGGCAAGGTCTATATTAGAAATAAAGATGGACCCAGCTTACCTCCTGCGGCTCGTAGAACGCAGATTCCCCCTCGTTTCGTCGCACAGAAGGAAAAATCCAAAGTTCTTTAAGCCCAAAAGCACTTTCACTATCAAGCCAGACGGTGGGCCGTCAGAAATATATTCATCATAAGCCCACATCATCAGCCTGACTGTAAAGCCCGTAGCATATAGATGTCGAGAATGCTACCGGGAGTCGAAGGAAGAGCGAGGGCGAGCAAAAAGCCCTCGCGAGAGAGGGGATCGATTACCGGCGCTGCTGGCGCCGATCCTTGATCACCTCCCTCAGATCTTGCTTCTTCCTTCTCGCATCTTGCCGTCTCTGCGACTTGCTCCAAGGAGGAGGAGGCGCACGAGTGGCGACACTATCCCTCTGGGCCTGCCTCTGAGCCTCGGCTCGAGACGGCCCGGGACCTCCTGGCTGTCTGGGCCCAGAGCTGGATCTGAGCGGGATGCAAGATCTAAACGCTGTGGAGTGCGTCTTCGCCTCCCTGAACTTCTCAACCACCGCCTGCATGGAGGTGCCAAAAAGCTCAGTATTCGAAACCGGGGCATCGAGGAGAAAACGCTTCTCTTTCTCCCCGATGTCCGCACAGTTAAGCCACAGATGCCGCTCTGTGGCCACCATGCCCGCCATAGATCGACCGATCGAGGCGGCAGTTTGTTTGGTGGCCCTCAGAGCGAGATCCGTGGTCCGACGCAACTCCGTGACCACCTCAGCGGAAAGACCTTGGCCCTGATCTAGATCCGTGAGCAGATCAGCCTGGTACGCGAGAAGCACCACCATAGTGTGCAACGCCGCACCAGCCTGACCTGCAGCGGCGTAAGCCCTGCCATTCAAGCGTGACGTCACTTTCAGCGCTTTGGATGGCAGGGTCGGAGCTTTTAGTGTCGGTGCACTCCCTGTAGCGAGATAGTTCGCAAACGTCTCGTCTACAGGAGGCATCGACACATACCCATGCTGGCCCAACCCCTCAACATCAGCAAAGTTAGCGCGCTGATGCTGATGAATTTGGGCCGAGAATGGGTTCTTCCATGCCCTCTCGATCTCAGAATGGAGATCGGGAAGGAATGGAAGGCTCGTCGGAGTTACCGGGTTATGGGTAGAAAAAAATCGATCGTCTAACCTGCTGCGAGCGGGTTCCCTTCTCACGCGCTCCCAGGGCAGCTGCAGTCTGCTCGAGGCGCGTTCCAAAACCTCAAGTAACTCCGAGAACGCCGCGCAGGGCAGCCTAGCGGGAGCCGCGAGCTCACTCGCTTCTCCCGCCTCGGCCATCTCCTGCTCTCTGGGGCTTCGAGCCAAGAGAGCACTCGCTCCTGGGTCTGAGGATGTCAAGGACAAAACGTCATCGTCATCCCCCAGAAGCGCGTCCTCGTCAGTCGCTTCGGCATGAGAAAGATTAACACCTCTCTCAAATTCTTCAGCGAGCTCCACCTGCGAGCCCCATGATTTCAGCCGCCGTTCTGCTTCAGCACGAGCGGGGCCGGAACCACCAGGCAACGGTGATGACACCTCTCCCCTCGAGAAGAGGGCCAAACGAGAATGGAGCATTTTCATGGGGAAACGCTCACAATTAACACAGACAGCACCCTCGAGTACTGTCCGTGCGTGCTCCTCGCCCAGACAAATAACGCACAAGTTGTGTGTGTCCTCTGGTGTCAGAAACCTAGGACAAGGATCAGCACACTTCCTGAACGATTTCTCAGACATTTGGAATAGCGTGAGATGAACTAAACAGTCACGAACAAAAACAGTCGCGAAAAGACAAAAGGATGCCGGCTGTTTCCCCAGGCACTCCCTTTATACGTCACGGTTCGCGCCATTTGATGTGATAGGCTGTCGCTGGCCAATAGGATTGGAGTGTTGTGATTTTTGGCATTTCGGACACGGGTCACGGGGGACGTTCCCCATAGCGCAGTCTGCGCAGAGTTGAAGTTCCCTTTCGAAAGGGAACTTGTTGTTTCTCTGTCCTTCGGTCATTCTGCTCGTTATCACCTAATTATCTCATTAACTCCAGCATGTTTCTGTGTTACATTTAACAGCCTGTAGTGTGCACACTGACCAGTGTTCATTTCATCTGGGCTAACCCATGTGGGGCCTCCATGGAAACCGTGGACAAAAATGTCTGGGCCCCAGTTAGACAGCCCAGGTGACACCCATGTGGGCCCCACCATGCTGTGCTGGCTGGGGTATGTGCTGTTGTATTGCAAGCAACAACTAACTTATCCCGCTGCATAACAATAACATTGGAACAAGAACAGCAAATCATTTATGCACTCATTTCATTGCATCTCATTCAAAAACTTATAAATTATTCCGTTGTGCAGTGAAGAGAGTTATCTTCTGATAAAGATACTTATGTGCTTACTGCATTGCATTGCACACACTGTTTTGCTGTGCATTAAAAAACAACATATAAGCTATGCACTTGTTGCATTGTAATGCACACAAGAACTAACTCATTCAGCTGTGCATTGGAGAGAGAACATATGTGCTGTTGCATTGCATTACATACAAGATGTATGTAATTTAATTTAAATGTAATTTATTTATTTGTGCATCGCAAAGACAACGCATGTTGTACTTTCGCATTGCCAATGCACACACAATCTAAATGAGGTCCTTTGAATATGCAGTTTTATTCCACTGCTTACACACACAATCCTTACTTGCCACACAATTTCTGAAAACACTCAACACTAACTTAAATCATTTGCTCATTGAAGAATAGCATGTAATCTATGCGCTCATTTCATTGCTTTGTATTCAAGAACTAATTCATTCCGTTAATAGATAACGTGCTCTTGCATTGCATGGCACGCACAACCTCTTGCTGTGCATTGAAGAACAGCATTTAAACTATGTGCTGTGGCATTGCACTTGCACACAAAACCTTTCACTGAGCGTTGAAGAAAAATATAAAAGCTATGCAATACTTGAAACTCTCTCATTCCGAGGTAATGTGTCGTTGCATTGCAATGCATTCAAGATGTAACTTATTGCTTTGTGCATTGCAAAGACAACACATAACGTGTTTTCGCATTGCATTGCAGGCGATCTACGATGTCCTTTGAAGAATGCACTTGTTGCATTTTAATGCATACAAAAACTAACTCGTCCCATTTTATTGCATTGTATACAGGAGCTAATTTATTCCGTTGTGCAGTGAAGAGATAACATATTTGCTGTTGCATTGCATTGCAGAAAATAACTTATTACATACTGTAGTGTATGTAAGAATAAAGCATGACATATGCAATGTTTCATTTCACTGCATGCAAAGAAACCAACTTAATCCGTTGCACACTGAAGAATAGCATGTGCATATGCACTCATTTCATTGTATTGTATACAGGCGCCAATTTATTCCATTGTGCAGTGAAGAGATAACATATTTGCTGTTGCATTGCATTGCATAAAATAACTTATTACATACTGTAGTGTATGTAAGAATAAAGCATGACATATGCAATGTTTCATTTCATTGCATGCAAAGAAACTAACTTAATCCGTTGCACATTTAAGAATAATTAAATTCAAGCAACAACTAACTTATCCAGCTGTCTATTGAAGAGATAACATACATAACGTCACATAGAAAAAAAGCATATAATCTATGCACTCATTTCATTGTATTCTATACAAGAACTGGACCCACTTTGTATTAAGTGGCCTTAACTACTATGTACTTACATTTAAATTAATCATTTAATACAATGTACTTATTGTGTACATACATGGTTTTACATTGTTCTTATATTTTAAAAACACCTGCACGTAATTACATCTGTAATTAATTTCTGTAATTACATTTATAATTACACTGTTGACCCATCCCTTACACCTTACCCCTACCCTTAAACCTACCCATACCACCAAAGCTTTCCCTAACCTTACCTGTATCCCACCCCAAAAGCTGCAAAAGTGTTTTGCAATTCAATATGAACCCAATAAGTACATTGTACTTATTTTTTGATAAGTACATGAGTACATAGTAGTTAAGGCCACTTAATATAAAGTGGGACCCAAGAACTGTTCCGTTGTGCAGTGAAGAGATACATGTGCTGTGGCATTGCACTTGCACACAAGACCTTTCACTGTGCATTGAAGAAAAATATAAAAGCTATGCAATTGTTAAAATGTCATGCATACAAGAACTAACTCATTCCGTTGTGCATTAGAGAAGTAACATGTGTCGTTGCATTGCAATGCATTCAAGATGTAACTTATTGCTTGTGCATTGCAAAGACAACACATAACGTCACATTGCATTGCACGCGATCTACGATGTCCTTTGAAGAATGCACTTGTTGCATTGTAATGCATACAAAAACTAACTCGTCCCGTTTTACAATGAAGACAAAACATATGTGCTGTTGCACTGCATTGCACACAAGATCTAACTAATTTCTTTGTGCATTGAAGAGACAACACATAACATAAGCTGAGCTGTTGCATCACAATGCATATAAAGAACTAACTCATTCTGCCGTGCATTAAAAACATAACCTATGTGCTGTTGCATTTGCACTGCATAAAATATCTTAATCCGTTGCACAATAATCTATGCACTCATTTTATTGCATTGTATACAGGAGCTAATTAATTCCGTTGTGCAATGAAGAGATAACATGTGTGCCACTGCATTGCATTGAACACACGACCTTTCGCTGTGCATTGAAGAACAACATATAAGCTAAGCACTTGTTGCGGTGTAATGCATACAAGAACTAGTCAGCTTTTACAATGAAGACATAACATGTGCTGCTGCATGTGCAAGATCTAACTAATTTTTTGCGCAGTGAAGAGACAACACACAACATAACATAAGCTGAGCTGTTGCATCACAATGCATACAAGAACTAACTCATTCCGCCGTGCACTGAGGACATAACTTATGTGCTGTTGCATTGCATTGTGTAAAACATCTAACTTATTCCATATCACACATGTGTCGCATTGCACACACGATCTACGATGTCCTTTGAAGAATAACATGTAAGCTATGCACTTGTTGCAATGTAATGCATACTAGAACTAGGCCCGTATTACAATGAAGACATATGTACTGTTGCATTGCACTCATTTTATTGCCGTGTATACAAGAACCAACTTATGGAGAAATAGCATGTGTGCATATCTTGCATTGTATGGCGCACACTACCTCTCGCTGTGCATTAAAGAACAACCTATAAAATATGCACTTGTTGCATTACAATGCATTCCAGAACTAACTCGTTTCATTGTGCATTGGATAGATATATGCTGTTGAATTGCAAGCAACAACTAACGTATCCAGCTCTGTGTTAAAGTTATCACTTTGAGACATAACATCACATTAAAGAATATCATGTAATCTATGCAATGTCCATTCAAGAATACACTTGTTGCATTGTAAATGCATACAAAAACTAACTAATTCTGCCGTGCATTAAAGACATTATAACCTATGTGCTGTTGCACTTGCATTGCATAAAATATCTTAATCCGTTGCACTTTGAAGAATAGCATATAATCTATGCACTCATTTTATTGCATTGTAAACAGGAGATAATTTATTCCCTTGTGCAATGAAGAGATAACGCGTGTGCCACTGCATTGCGTTGAACTCATGACCTTTCGCTGTGCTTTGAATAACAACATATAAGCTATGCACTTGTTGAGGTGTAATGCATATAAGAACTAGTCCCGTTTTACAATGAAGACAATAACATATGTGCTGTTGCATTTGCTTTGCATACAATATCCGTTGCACACTGAAGTTTTACAATGTGCATATGCACTCATTTTATTGCATTGTATACAGGCGCTAATTTATTCCGTTGTGCAGTGAAGAGATAGTTGCTGTTGCATTGCATTGCATAAAATAACTTATTACATACTGTAGTGTATTTAAGAATAAAGCATGACATATGCAATGTTTCATTTCATTGCATGCAAAGAAACTAACTTAATCCGTTGCACATTTAAGAATAATTAAATTCAAGCAACAACTAACTTATCCAGCTGTCTATTGAAGAGATAACATATGAGACATAACGTCACATAGAAGAAAAGCATATAATCTATGGACTCATTTCATTTCATTGTGTACAAGAAATAAATTATTCTGTTGTAATTCATACAACTACTAACTCATTCCGTTGTGCATTGAATATATAACATATTTGCTGTTGCATTGCATTGCATAAAATAACTTATTCTGTTGTGTATGTAAGAATAAAACATTTCATTACATGCAAGAAACTAACTTAATCCGTTGCACATTTAAGAATAATTAAATTCAAGCAACAACTAACTTATCCAGCTGTCTATTGAAGAGATAACATATGAGACATAACGGCACATTGAAGATAAGCATATAATCTATGCACTCATTTCACTGGATTGTATACAAGAACTGAATTATTCCGTTGTGCAGTGAAAAGATACATGTCCTGGGTGTCACGGTTCGCAGATGCATTGTTTCCTTCTTGTCGCGTGCTCTGTGTTATGACAGCAGTGGGTGGGTTTGTGTTTGTGTGCGAGTGTGTTTGTGGGTGTGCCCAGGCCACGTGGGTGATCAGTGGACCCAGCTGCCACTCATCACTCTCCCCACCTGCTGCTCATTCCCTCAGTCTTTAAATACTCACCTCATTCATCTCTCCATTGTCAGATCGTTGTTTGGTGTCCTGTTCGTGGTTGTCTTGTCTGTTCCTGACCGGAGTCCCAGTTGTTCGTCGTCTATCTGTGGATTACTGTCTTCGTGCCTTGTCTACTGTCTGGAACCTGGAATCATCTCACCGCCACTCTTCTGTCACAACGTCACGTCACCAGCCGACCATCTCAGTCCCTGCGCCACCTGAAGCCTGCACGTTTTCATTGACTGTGTTCCTGTTACTGCTTGTTGTTGAATAAACGACGTTACTTGCATTTGCTTCCTGTAGTCAATCATGACACTGGGGCATTGCACTTGCACACACAACCTTTCACTGCGCAAAAACAGTATTAAAGCTATGCAATTGTTGAATTTTAATGCATACAAGAACTAACTCATTCCGTTGTGCATTGGAGAGGTAACGTGTTGTTGTGTTGCAATGCATTCAAGGTGTAACTTCTTGCTGTGTGCATTGCAAAGACAACACATAAAGTGTTTTCGGAAAGTGTTACAATGAAGACAATAACATATGCTGTTGCATTGCACAGCACACAAGATCTAACTAATTTTTTTGTGCCATGAAGAGACAACACATAACATAAGTTGAGCTGTTGCATCACAATGCATACCAGAACTAACTCATTCCGCACTCATATCATTGCCGTGTATACAAGAACCAACTTATGTCTGTTGTTTAATGGAGAAATAGCATATGTGCTCTAGCATTGCATGGCACACACGACCTCTTGCTGTGCATTGAAGAAAAACATATAAAATATGCACTTGTTGCCTTACAATGCATTCAAGAACTAACTCGTTTCGTTGTACATTGGAGAGATATGTGCTGTTGCATTGCAAGCAACAACTAACTTATCCAGCTGTGTATTAAAGTTATCACTTTAAGACATAACATCACATTAAAAAATATCATATAATCATATGCACTCATTTCATTGTGTACAAGAAATAAATTATTCTGTTGTGAAGTGAAGAGGTACACGACACACGACCTAACTTATACAGGTCATGCATACTTAGGCGTGTTCCTGTATACTTATACAGGAACTAATTTATTCCCTTGTGCAGTGAAGAGATAACACATGTGCCGCTGCATTGCATTGCGCACACGACCTTTCGCTGTGCGTGGAAGAACACGTTACATTGTAATGCACTAACTCGTCCCGTTTTACAATAAAGTCATAACATATGTGCTGCTGCATTGCATTGCATAAAATATCTAACATATTCTGTTGTATATTTAAGAATAAAATATGATATATGCACTGCTTCATTTCATTGCATACAAGAAACTAACTTAATCCCTTGCAAATTTAAGAATAGCATATAATCTATTCACTCATTTCATTGCATTGTATACAAGATCTAAATTATTACACATTTATTTATTACACATTTATTTACTTGTTGTAATTGTAATGCATACAAAAACTAACTAATTCCTTATTGCATTGAGGAGATAAGATATTGTTAGGTAAGAACGATGGAAGACCAGGGCGGGATGCAGTTAACAGTGAGGACAATTTACTTTTCTCATTAAAGACTGAGTAATTAGAACACAAATCACAGGCATTAAACAGAGCCAGAACGGAAACAGCAGATGACTGGATCAAAGAAAATCAGCATAAACTTCCACGAGGACAGAGGCAGGGACCCCGAGATGCATTCAGCCAGTCAGTGATAGTGAAGACAGCAGTCAGGGTGAACAGCCAAGGACGAGCGCAGAACAGGTACTCTGCAAACAGGCACAGCTGGATAATACACAGTCCAATGGCAGTATAACTCACAGCAGAAATAATGACTTCACTTTCCACAGATAAGACAGGACAGGACAGGACAGGACAGGAGAACAGACGTTTCTCACGAGAGGTCATTGAATAATCCGACAAAAAGACAGGGCTAGGAAGAGGGAATAAGAAGCAGAGACAATCAAGAGGAAAAAGGGCACAGGTGAGGAGAAGGGAACGAAAGGGGAACCAGCTGAAAGAGATAATGAGCGGAGAAGTGGAAGTGTGTGCGTGAGTGTGTGACCACAAGAGGGAGACAGAGAAAGAGGAGAAGAAGCCAGGATCATGACAGTACCCCTCTCTCAACGAGCGCCCCCTGGCGCTCCTGAGGCCAACTGGCGAGACCGGAGGAAATCATCGATGAGTGAAGGATCCAGGACGTCCCGGGAGGGAACCCAGCTTCTCTCCTCAGGACCATACCCCTCCCAGTCGACAAGATACTGACGGCCGCGTCCCCGACGGCGCATGTCGAGAATCCGACGAACCCTGTAGATAGGGGTATCATCGCCCGGGACTCAAATAACGGAGGTTGATAGCCGAGTCAGCAATGGAAGGGCAAAAGACCGGTGGCAGAGGAGGGAAGCGAATTATGGGCGTATTCGGCCCAGGATAGTTGCTGTGACCAGGACGCGGGATTCCGATGGGTGAGACTGCGAAGCATACGGGCGACAATCTGATTTGTCCGCTCTGCTTGACCGCTCGTTTGGGGATGAAACCCGGACGAAAGGCTAACGGATGCCCCAATGAGGCGACAAAACTCCTTCCAGAATTGAGAAGAAAATTGAGGGCCTCTATCAGACACAATATCAGTTGGTAAACCATGTAGCTTAAAAACATGATCAACCATGATCTGGGTGGTCTCCTTGGCAGAGGGGAGTTTAGCGAGTGGAATAAAATGGGCCGACTTAGAAAAACGATCTACCACGGTCAGAATAACGGTGTTACCCTCCGAGAGAGGAAGTCCGGTGATAAAGTCGAGAGCTAAGTGAGACCACGGTCGTGTAGGAACCGATAACGGACGAAGCAGACCGGCCGGAGGGGAATTGCCAGCCTTAGTCTGCGCGCACGTATCGCAGGAGGCAATAAACCGTCGCACGTCTCGTTCCAAAGAAGACCACCAAAAGCGCTGACGGATAAAAGCGAGGGTGCCCCGGACACCGGGATGGGCAGTCAATTTAGAGGTGTGTCCCCATTGAAGGACAGCTCGACGCGCGGATACAGGAACAAAAAGGAGCCCCTTAGGACAGTTGCGCGGGACTATGACTCGAGAAAGAGAACGCTTAACCAGCTTCTCTATTCCCCAGACAGTCGTGCCAACAAGACATGACCCGGGGGAATAATCTCCTCGGGTTCAGAAGAAGAAGAGGAGTCAAAAAGACGAGATAGCGCGTCAGGCTTGACGTTCTTGGTACCCGGGCGATACGAGATGGAAAAATCGAAACGGGTAAAGAATAGAGCCCAGCGGGCTTGACGAGCATTTAGTCTCTTGGCCTTGCGGATATATTCTAGGTTTCGGTGATCTGTCCAGACAATAAAAGGAACGGGAGCTCCCTCAAGCCACTGTCGCCATTCGCCTAACGCTAGACGGATGGCGAGCAGTTCGCGGTTGCCCACGTCGTAATTGCGCTCAGCAGGAGAAAGACGGTGAGAGAAAAAAGCGCAGGGGTGTATCTCTCCGTCAGCGGCGGACCGCTGGGAAAGAACAGCCCTGACCCTCACTTCAGAGGCATCAACCTCGACTATAAATTGCTTAGTGAAGTCAGGAGTAAGGAGGATAGGCGCGGTAGTAAAAAGAGACTTGAGAACGTCAAACGCTGTCTGCACAGATTCTGACCACCTAAACTGGGACTTGACTGAGGTCAGAGCTATAAGAGGAGCGGCTACTTGACTGAAATTTCGTATAAAACACCGATAAAAATTTGCAAACCCGAGAAAACGTTGTAGTGCGAGGCGAGAGTCGGGCACGGGCCAATCAGTGACCGCCTGGACCTTGGCCGGGTCCATACCGATCCCCTCTGCCGAGATGACTGAACCTAGAAACGTAACTGAGGGGGTGTGGAAAGAACATTTCTCGGCCTTTACATAAAGTCGATTCTCCAGTAGACGCTGGAGAACACGACGAACATGTTGGACGTGCACCTGGAGTGATGGCGAAAAGATCAAAATGTCGTCGAGGTAGACGAACACAAAGACGTTGAGCATGTCCCGTAGGACGTCATTGACTAAGGCTTGAAAGACCGCGGGGGTGTTTACCAATCCGAAGGGAAGAACCCGGTATTCAAAGTGCCCTAGGGGCGTGTTAAACGCGGTCTTCCATTCATCCCCCTCCTTTATGCGCACTAGGTGATAGGCGTTGCGTAAATCGAGCTTTGTGAAAATCTTAGCTCCCTGCAAGACTTCGAAGGCAGATGACATCGGTGGTAAAGGATAACGATTCTTGACAGTGATATCATTTAAACCCCGATAGTCTATGCAGGGACGCAGGGAGCCGTCTTTCTTTTTAACAAAGAAAAAACCGGCTCCCGCTGGAGACGAGGAAGGAACGATGGTACCGGCGTTGAGCGAATCAGAAAGGTATCTCTCGAGCGCCTCCCGTTCGGGAGCGGATAACGAGTATAGTCTTCCCCGGGGGGCCTTGTACCTGGGAGAAGATCTATACTGCAGTCATACGGGCGATGAGGGGGGAGAGAAGTGGCCCGGGAACGGCTGAAGACCTCCCGCAAATCGTGATACTCCTCCGGAACTCCAGACAAATCACCTGGCTCTTCCTGAAAAACAGTTACGGACGAGACAGGGGGCACAGCAGAAGACAGACAATCAACATAAGACACTTTCCAAGATAGAATAGAGCCCTCCGCCCAGTTAATCTGGGGATTGTGGAGAACTAACCACGGGTGGCCTAAAACCACTGGAGAAAAAGGAGAATGAAAAATAAAAAAAGAAATGGTCTCTCTATGATTTCCTGAAACAGTGAGAGTCAATGGGGAAGTCCTTCTCTGTACCCTAGGAAGGGAACTGCCATCTAGGGCGAACAGGGGGGTGGAGTCTTGTAAATCTAAGAGGGGAATACCTTGTTCCAAAGCCCAAGTCTCATCAACGAAGTTCCCCTCCGCCCCCGAATCAAGCAATGCAGAGCAGGAAACTGACGATCCCGGCCAGCGGAGGTGTACGGGAAGGGAAGTGCAGGACTTAGATGGAGAGACCCATGATGTAGCGCTCGCCAGCAACCCTCCGCCTACTGACGAGTGCTTGCTTTTACTGGGCACCTAGAGACAAAATGATCAGCGGCAGCACAGTACATGCAAAGGCGATTCATAATCCTGCGTTGGCGTTCCTGTGTGGATATACGAAGCCCCCTAGCTGCATCGGCTCGGGATCAGCAGCAGATGACAGAGGTGGCTGGGTCGCCGTGGAAGCGGGAAGTAACGAAGCCTCCATTCTGCGAGCCCTTCGTCGCATGTCAAAGCGTCTTTCGATGCGGAGAGCCAGCTCGACAAGGGAATCGAAACTGTCAGGAACCTCTCGGACAAAGACCTCTTCCTTAATCTCGGAGTTCAGGCCCTCGAGAAAGCGGGCGATGAGTGCCGGATCATTCCATCCACTCGTTGTTGCCAGGGTTCGGAACTCAATTGAAAAATCAGTGACTGACCTCTTTCCCTGGCGCAAGGTGGATAGGAGGCGGGATGCTTCGAGACTCGGATCATCTCCTCCTTAAAAAGAGAAAACTTGAAGATGCAGTCTACCTCTGCCTCCCAGTTCGCTGCCGCCCACTCTCAAGCTCGTCCATTGAGAAGAGAAATCACATAAGCCACCTTAGATCGATCTTTGGCATAGGTGAACGGCTGGAGGGAAAAAACAACCTCGCATTGGGTGAGGAAGGATCGGCACTGCAAAGGCTCGCCAGAGTAGCACGGCGGGTTGTTTATACGTGGCTCAGAAGAGTCGCGCTGTCCAGCTGAAGCAGTGGTTTCATGACGGTAGTGATGGAACTGCTGGGTTAGATCCGAGAGCTGGGCGGTCAGGGAATCAACGACACGTCTCGCGGTGGATAAATCCTCCTCATGTTTACCCAGCAGAGCACCCTGGAGCTCTACAGCATTGTGAAGGGGGTTACCACTCGCCTGGTCCATCCACTTCACTTTCCACAGATAAGACAGGACAGGACAGGACAGGACAGGACAGGAGAACAGACGTTTCTCACGAGAGGTCATTGAATAATCCGACAACAAGACAGGGCTAGGAAGAGGGAATAAGAAGCAGAGACAATCAAGAGGAAAAAGGGGACAGGTGAGGAGAAGGGAACGAAAGGGGAACCAGCTGAAAGAGATAATGAGCGGAGAAGTGGAAGTGTGTGCGTGAGTGTGTGTAACGTATGTTTGTAAACATATTTATGGTCCGAGAGTCCTAGATCATGACCTTTCTATGCATAGTAATTAACTCCTTCTGATGTTAAATCAGCCTTACAGTAGTCCATATTTGACATTTTTAACAAATTTATGGCCCAAGAGTCCTCAATCATTAACTTTTTTATGTATACTCCTTGACTTCTACTGATGTTAAATCAGAAATATAGTCCATATTTGAACTAATAAACAGATTTCTGGCCAAAGCGTACTCGATCTTAAGCATTATATAAGTATTGACTTCTAATATTACATGAGCTAGACATTAGCCCACATTTGACAAACTGAACATATTTCTCTCCCAAGAGTCCTAGATCGTGATCTTTCTATAAATTATAATTGACTCCTCTTGTTGTTAAATCAAGTTAAAGTTCGAACTTTTGAACATATTTATGGCCCAAGAGTCCTCGATCATGAACATTCTATATACTCATTGACTTCTACTGATGTTAAATCAGCAATAGAGTAGTCCATATTTGACCTACAAAACAGATTTCTGGCCAAAGGGTACTCGATCTTAAACATTCTATACATAATAATTGACTTCTGATATTACATAAGCCAGACATTAGTCCATTTTGACATTGAGAACATATTTCTAGCCCAAGAGTCCTACATCATGATTTTTCTATACAATTTCATTGACTCCTTTTGATTTTATATCAGACTGGCAGCAGTTCATATTTGATGTTCTGAACATATTTATGGCCCAAGAGTCCTCTATCAAGAACTTTTTATATGTACTCATTGACTTCTACTGATGTTAAATCAGCAATAGAGTAGTCAATTTTTGATCTTCAGAACATATATCTGGTCCAAGAGTCCTAGATCATGATTTTAATATAAATTGTCATTGATTACTTTTGATGTTAAATAAGTCTGACATTAGTCCATATTTGACCTTCTGAACATATTTATGGCCTAAGAGTACTCGATTATAAACTTTCTATATACACTTATTGACTTCTACTGATGTTAAATCAGCAATAGAGTAATCCATATTTGACCTACTAAACAGATTTTTGGCCAAAGGGTCCTCGATCTTAAACATTCTATACATACTAATTGACTTCTGATATTACATAAGCCAGACATTAGTATATTTTTACATTGACAACATATTTCTGGCCTAAGAGTCCTAGACCATGATCTTTCTATAAATTGTCTTGACTCCTTTTGATGTTAAATCAGCCTGATACTAGTCCAAATTTGACCTTATAAACATATTTATCGCCCAAGAGTCCTTGACCATGAACTTTCTATACATTGTCATTGACTCCTTCTGATGTTTCTTCACCGAAGTAGAATTCTGTATTTGACCTTCTGAACATATTTATGGCCCAAGAGTCCCTGATCATGAACTTTCTATACATACTCATTGACTTCTTCTAATGTTAAATCAGCGATAGAGTAGTCAATTTTTGATCTTCAGAACACATTTCTGCACCTAGAGTCCTAGATAATGATATTTTTATTCATTGTCTGGCAAAAAGGGTACTCGGTTTTAAACATTCTATACCAACTAACTGACGTTTGATATTACATAAGCCAAACATTAGTCATTTTTGATCTTCAGAACACATTTCTACACCAACAGTCCTAGATCATGATCTTTCTATGCAATTTCTTAGACTCCTTTTGATGTTAAATCATACTGGCAGCAGTCCATATTTCACGTTCTGAACATATTTCTGGCCAAAGTGTCTTAAATTTTGAACTTTCTATACATACTCGTTAACTGCTTCTGATGTTACGACAGCGATGTAGAATTCCATATTTGACCTTTTGAACATATTTCTGGACAAAGAGTCTGAGAACATGAACTTTCCATATATACTCATTGACTTCTACTGATGTTAAATCAGCAACAGATTAGTCCCCATTTTACCTACTAAACAGATTTCTTGACAAAGGGTACTCGATCTTAAACATTCTATACATACTAATTGACTTCTGGTGTTATGTCAGCCATACAGTTGACCATATTTGAATTTATGAACATATATCTGGCCCAAGTAATCCATGTTTCACTTACTGAACAGAGTTCTGGCCAAAAAGTATTCAGTCTTGAGCATTCTATACATACTAATTCCTTCTGATGTTAAATTTGCCAATCTGTAGCCTATTTTTGATGCAATGTACATACTTCTTGCCAAAATGTCCTCAATTTTGAACTTTCTATATATGCTCATTGATGACTCCCGATGTTACGACAGTAGTCCATTTTTGACCTTCTGAAAGTATTTCTGTCCAAAGATTGCCTGATCATTAACTTTTTATGAATGCTCACAGACTCCTTCTGATGTGAAATCTGCCAGACAGCAGTCCATTTTTGATCTTCAGAACACATTTCTGCACCAAGAGTCCTAGATCATGATATTTTTATTCATTGTCTGACAAAAGGGGGACTTGATTTTAAACATTCTACACATAATAATTGACTTCTGGTATTACATAAGACAGATATTGGTCCATTTTGACATTGAGAACATATTTCTGGCCAAAGAGTCCTATGATCTTTCTATAAATTGTCATTGACTCTTTTTGATGTTAAATCAGCCTGACAGTAATCCATTTTTGATCTTCAGAACACATTTCTGCACCTAGATTCCTAGATCATGATCTTTCTATACATTATCATAGACTCCTTCTACTGTTAAATCAGACTGGCAGTAGTACATATTTGACGTTCTGAACATATTTATGGCCCAAGAGTCCACGATCATGAACTTTCTATATATACACGCTTTGACTTCCACTAATGGGAAATCAGCAATAGAGTAGTCCATATTTGACATTCTGAACATATTTCTGGCCAACGAGTCCCCGAGCGTGACCTTTCTACATATACTCATTGACTTCTACTAATGTTAAATCAGCAATAGAGTAGTCCATTATTGATCTTCAGAACACATTTCTGCATCAAGAGCCCTAGACCATAATCTTTCTATACATTGTCAGACTGCTTCTGATCTTAAATCAGACTAGCAGTAGTCCAAATTTGACCTTCTGAACATATTTATGGCCCAAGAGTCCTCGATCATGAACTTTCTACATTACTCTATTGCGGATTTAACATTAGTAGAAGTCAATGAGTATGTCCTGTCACGGTGCACACAAGAACAAGATGTTAAGGATCCAGTTGCAGCATTTATTGTAGGGTAATCCAAAAGTCAAAATCCAGGGAACAGGCAAGGGTCAAAATCCATATAACAGTCCACAAAACAGAAAACCAGAGGTAACGAAAGTGCACATAACAATTACAACAAACCACAACTGAGGACAGAAACAACTGAGACTAAATAGACAGACACTAATGAACAAACACAAAACAGCTGAGTGCAATGAACGAGGTTAATGAGTCCAGGAGTGAATTATGGGAAATGAAGTCCAAAACAGCGAACAATAGTCCATGTTGGAGTGCCCTCTGGTGGCTAAACTTGGGCACTCCAATTTGTGATCATGACAGTACCCCCTCCTTACGGAGCGGCTACCAGACGCTCCATGAAACAAAAAAAAAACAAAAAAAAAAACACAACTCTCAGGAGGCCGTCACCGAGCTGCCTGCTCGGTGAGGTGGCCTTGGGCTGGCAGACTGCTCCAAAGTCCATAGAGCTTGAGTTCATCCTCCACGCGCGCAGAACAGCCAAAACATAAAAGGTGAACATAGCCCTCTGGGCCAAGACACTGGCCAAGGGTGCTCCGTGGTCGTATCAGGGAGAGCGGGCAGCTCGGTGATGGCCTCCGTGGCCGTATCAGGGAGAGCAGGCAGCTCGGTGACGGCCTCCATGGCCGTATCAGGGAGAGTGGGCAGCTCTGGGACGACAGCAGGCTGCTCCGGCTGCTCCGGGACGACAGCAGGCTGCTCCGGCTGCTCCGGGACGACAGCAGGCTGCTCCGGCTGCTCCGGGACGACAGCAGGCTGCTCCGGCTGCTCCGGGACGACAGCAGGCTGCTCCGGCTGCTCCGGGACGACAGCAGGCTGCTCCGGCTGCTCCGGGACGACAGCAGGCTGCTCCGGGACGACAGCAGGCTGCTCCGGCTGCTCCGGGACGACAGCAGGCTGCTCCGGCTGCTCCGGGACGACAGCAGGCTGCTCCGGCTGCTCCGGGACGACAGCAGGCTGCTCCGGCTGCTCCGGGACGACAGCAGGCTGCTCCGGCTGCTCCGGGACGACAGCAGGCTGCTCAGGCTGCTCCGGGACGACAGCAGGCTGCTCCGGGACGACAGCAGGCTGCTCCGGCTGCTCCGGGACGACAGCAGGCTGCTCCGGCTGCTCCGGGACGACAGCAGGCTGCTCCGGCTGCTCCGGGACGACAGCAGGCTGCTCCGGCTGCTCCGGGACGACAGCAGGCTGCTCCGGCTGCTCCGGGACGACAGCGGCCTTGGGCTGGCAGACTGCTCCAAAGTCCATAGAGCTTGAGTTCATCCTCCACGCGCGCAGAACAGCCAAAACATAAAAGGTGAACACAGCCCTCTGGGCCAAGACAGGACTAACCAGGACAGCAGGCTACTCTGGAGCGGACTCACTGGCTGGAGCGGGCTCACTGGCTGGAGCGGGCTCACTGGCTGGAGCAGACTCACTGGCTGGAGCAGACTCACTGGCTGGAGCGGGCTCTGGAGCGGACTCACTGGCTGGAGCGGGCTCTGGAGCGGACTCACTGGCTGGAGCAGACTCACTGGCTGGAGCAGGCTCTGGAACGGACTCACTGGCTGGAGCGGGCTCTGGAGCGGACTCACTGGCTGGAGCGGGCTCTGGAGCGGACTCACTGGCTGGAGCAGGCTCTGGAGTGGGCTCTGGGGAGGCCTCCGGGTCTTGAGGGATGGAAGCCTTCCTCCTCTTCCTCTTTTTAGATGTGGGAAGCGGAGACTCCATGCCCACCTCCTCTGAGGCCTCTGGAGTGGACTCACGGGCTGGAGCTGGCTTTGGAGCGGACTTGCTGGCTGGTGCGGGCTCACGGGCTGGAGAGGATTCCCAAACTTGAGTGGATTGATGGACTGGAGCGGGTGCTGGAGGTATCCGTATCTGCCCATTCCCACGCAGATACAGGTAGTTGGAGAAATTCCAGAAACTTAAATTCCCCACAAACTCCATCTCCCATTGCGGCAGGGGGTCATCAAGACACTGATTAAACATGTCCCTAAGGACCAAGTCAGGGAGATTAAATCTCTCCGCCCACGACCAAAACCGTTGGGTGAATTTCCGCACCTCCATACCCCTCTGCCGAAGCTCAGCTAAATCTTGGGGACTGCTCCCACTTCCCCGTGTGCTGGACGGTGGCCGGACTCTCCTGCTGCTGGATCCTTGCATTGGTGGTTTGTTCTGTCACGGTACACACAAGAACAAGATGTTAAGGATCCAGTTGCAGCATTTATTGTAGGGTAATCCAAAAGTCAAAATCCAGGGAACAGGCAAGGGTCAAAATCCATATAACAGTCCACAAAACAGAAAACCAGAGGTAATGAAAGTGCACGTAACAATTACAACAAACCACAACTGAGGACAGAAACAACTGAGACTAAATAGACAGACACTAATGAACAAACACAAACAGCTGAGTGCAATGAACGAGGTTAATGAGTCCAGGAGTGAATTATGGGAAATGAAGTCCAAAACAGTGAACAATAGTCCATGTTGGAGTGCCCTCTGGTGGCTAAACTTGGGCACTCCAATTTGTGATCATGACAAGTCCATTATTGATCTTCAGAACACATTTCTGCATCAAGAGCGCTAGACCATAATCTTTCTATATATTGTCATAGACTCTTTCTGATCTTAAATCAGACTAGCAGCAATGTTCCCTCTAAGCTGCGCGCGTGCGCGGCCGCGCACTTCTGAAGCCGCGGCCGCGCAGAAAAAATAATTGCCGCGCAGAGAACAGACATGAAAATCATGTGTGGGGAAATCCATTTGATTGTAGTAGTTTAAATGAGAAATAATTGCAGTGCTCTGGACAACCGCTATAGAGTTATTGTCGCTATAGAGTTGGAACCGGTGAATGCGGTTTACAGGTTTCATAGAAAGAGAACGATTAAGCGCGTGTGAGCTGGCTGGCCCTGAGACAAATCAGTCGCGGCAAGAATACTGTCATGTTTGCGGACTAAATACCTCAATACGTGAGGCAATGCGAAACGAAAAGAAATGTGAAATAAAACGCCATGTTTAATGAAAAGTGGTGGAAATAACGGATGATGGGCACAGAATGCTAACAAAACTCAGAGACATTTACAATCACACACCCACTACAGGTGTAGCTTGCAGACTCAAAATACATAAGTGATATACCTCAGTTTAAATAGATTTTTGTGTGTGGTGTAGGGGTGACCCTGAATAGTCGACGATTCGAACCTTCGATAGGAGGAGCCTGATTCGACTACCAATCTCACAGTCGAATCGTCGCAGAGGTGTTATGAGACGATATATGGGGGCGCTCAATATTTGATTTTACATAGACATACCGGTTCTTTCCCATTAGGTTAATATACAGCCTATTATGTTAATACCATAAATAAAAATGTGAAAAGAAAGTTTAATAAATATTTTTAATGTGCGTGAATAAATCCAACCACCCCTGTGACCAATTTAAGTTTCACTTCCATCATCCGTGACCGGCAGAGGAGCATCTTTGCGGCAGGGATTAAATCTTTAACAATGTCTTGGATAAAGTGTACAATTGGATGCACTTTGAAATGGTAAAAGATGATCCAAAAAACGTAGCCTATGATTCAAGTTGTGCCAACAGCTCTTGTCCTAGAACTCAACAACGACAAACACTGCGGCGCGCTTCTGCCGGCCAAAGAGCTGACTACAGCGCGCTATTTGAAAAGACTCAAACGGACACAGGCAGATCGCGTGAAAGACTGGATTTTTCTCTCTCAATCAGGTAGGGTAGCTACAAGTGATTTCAAACTATTTCAGCCGCTTGTAATTTGATTTTTGAATGTTTAGCTAAAAAGACTGTATAGCGGCTAATCTTTAAAAACTTTCGTTAGCCCCCTGAGGTTAGTGGAGGAGTCTCTTCGTATAATACACATTAGTCCATAATACACCAGTCCATAAAGCACGCACGGATATTTAATCATCACAAAACAAAAAGTTATTTATTAATCACGATCTCCGGTTTACTTTTCCAACAAAGTACAAATCAAATTCCAGAAAATACGAACTACAGGTGTGAGCATGCGATTGAAGAAACTGTTGCTCTCCACCCTCTAACCTGTCCCTGCCAAACAATGCTAACTGGCTATTAACACTTGCACTTTCGCGCTGTAGTGACGCATCAAGGAGGAGGAGCAAGTAAATTAATATAAAACAGGTTAGTCCAAGTATCAAACAAACATAAAATTCCTTTCTATATTTAAATAATAATATTTGAAATAAAAATTAATTAAATTAAAGTCTCTTAAATTAATAGTGTGCAAGTATCTAAATATGGCTCCTACAGACTGCCAATCCAGTTCAGTGTTTATTGTCTCTGCAGTTAAAAAGACAAAGTTGACAATTCTGGCTACTTTCGTTATTTTAATAATTTCTTTAATTTTAATTTATTTATTGATCACTCTGGGTTATGTAATTTAATTATTTGTGGCTTGTGTTTTGAATATAGCCTATGTTCCCCTGCACTTCAGGCCTTTTGCAGTTTGACTCGATATTTCTGTTCTAATTCAATTCTGTAAATTAATGTTTGATAAAAAAAAATAAAAAAAAAAATATATATATATATATATAAATATATATATATATATATATATTTTTTTTATTAAATGAATTTAATTTTTTGGTGCATCAATTTTGCGCTGTAGAGTTAAAGCTTTCTTGCACAGACAGTTTAGCCGATGTAATTTGATTTGCCGACATATGAAATGTATATCTGCAGTGTGGCTTTTCTGCAGTTATTTTTATATATATTTTAAGGTTTATTGATCCAAAATGTTTTTTATTCGTTTTCTTCTATATCTTTGTGTGGTGTTCTGTACATCGTGGCTGTGAATGTTTATCCACGTTGCCTTTCATTTGTTTAAAAAAGATAAAATCATTGTCAGTTTCGTCTATCACTTGACAGGCAGTTTTGGTCGGTTTATTAGAAAGATGTTTCTCTGTGCTGTGTGTGAAAGAAAATAAAAGTTGTTTTAAGCCGCGCCCGCGGGTAGGCTATAGGCCATCCGCTCCATCTCGTGGCCCTTTCAAAGTCCGTGCGCACTCTCTAGTGGACTGCTGTTTTTCAAGCTCAAATCACCCCCCAACCCCAACCCCAACATATATGATTCGACTATCAGTCGAATATAGGCAATCTGATTCGAATCGGATTCGACTATGTAAATCCGTAGTCGAGGACACCCCTAGTGTGGTGGTGTGGGTTTCAGAGATGTTTAGATAACTATAAACGAGTTAATGTTCACTTTTCTTAAAAATATTTAGCAATCAGATCTGTTTAAATGCTTCAGTTTGTTTTCACTTTATAATATATTAAAACAAATGGAAGCATAACACATAATATAATAATGTTAAGTTTAAATACTTAAATATTATATTATATTTTATTATATTATAATGTAAGCCTAATAAAAAATTGATCTCACAAGGGGATTGTTTATGGCTCCTTGCCACGAAAATCTTAAAACCTCCTGGTATATAAAATCTGGGAAATTCATAAGCAATAAACGTGTAATTTTGATGGTTTTGTGTAAATTATTAGCAACTGTCTGTTGCTAATAATTGACTGTACAAAAACACATTATGGTTGTTCCAAACCATCACTGTAACTGCTCATATTATATTATTATAAAGAATTGAACTGTCCTGCAGGAGGACAGAAATTATTTTTTAATAGAATTTCTTGGTAAAGACTGGTACAGTTAATATAGCAATGTGAAAAAAATCTCAAGTAACCTAAAATTAACCTAAATGCTTAATTTAGTGACTGAACTGCTTGTTTTCAAACATATTATTTAATATATCACTAAGTTACATCAAGGGTCAAATAAAATAGAAACGGCACATTAAAGTTAAATGTTACAGTTGCATGATAAAACCATTTTTTTTTGTGTGTGATTACGTTCATTGTACAGGTCTGATATAAAGCATGTTTTTGCTCAGGTGACCAAAATGTGCGCTCAACAGAGAAAAGTTTTGCTCAGCGAGAAAAAAAATTAGAGGGAACATTCACTAGCAGTAGTCCATATTTGATATTCTGAACATATTTATGGCCCATAAATTGTCATTGACTCCTTTTGATGTTAAATCAGCCTGATGCCAGTCCAAATTTGACCTTATAAACATATTTATGGCCCAAGAGTCCTCAATCATGAACTTTCTATCCATTGTCATTGACTCCTTCTGATGTTTCATTACCGAAGTAAAATTCCGTATTTGACCTTCTGAACATATTTATGGCCCAAGAGTCCTCGATCATGAACTTTCTATACATTGTCATTGACTCCTTCTGATGTTTCATTACCGAGGTAGAATTCCGTATTTGACCTTCTGAACATATTTATGGCCCAAGAGTCCACGATCATGAACTTTCTATATATACTGATTGACTTCTACTAATTTAAAATCAGCGATAGAGTAGTCCATTTTTGATCTTCAGAACACATTTCTGCACCAAGAGTCCTAGATCATGATATTTTTATTCATTGTCTGGCAAAAGGGGGACTCGATTTTAAACATTCTACACATAATAATTGACTTCTGATATTACATAAGACAGATATTTGTCCATTTTGACATTGAGAACATATTTCTGACCAAAGAGTCCTAGATCAAGATCTTTCTATAAATTGTCATTGACTCTTTTTGATGTTAAATCAGCCTGACAGTAATCCAGTTTTGATCTTCAGAACACACTTCTGCACCTAAATTCCTAGATGATGATCTTTCTATATATTATCATAGACTCCTTCTGCTGTTAAATCAGACTGGCAGTAGTACATATTTGACGTTCTGAATATATTTATGGCCCAAGAGTCCACGATCATGAACTTTCTATATATACTCTTTGACTTCTACTAATGTTAAATCAGCAATAGAGTAGTCCATTATTGATCTTCAGAACACATTTCTGCATCAAGAGCCCTAGACCATAATCTTTCTATACATTGTCCTAGACTCTTTCTGATCTTAAATCAGACTAGCAGTAGTCCATATTTGACATTCTGAACACATTTATGGCCCAAGGGTCCACAATCATGAATTTTCTATATCTACTCTTTGACTTCTTTTGATGTTAAATCGGCAATTGATTAGTCCATATTTCAGCAACTGAACAAATATTTGGACAAAGATTTTTTATTCATATTAATAGACTTCTTCGGAAGTGACCTTAGCCAGACAGTAGTCCATATTTGACCTTCTGAACATATTTATGGCCCAAGAGGCCTCGATCATGAACTTTCTATATACACTTATTGAGATCTCCTGTTGAAAAATCAGCAATAGAGTAATCCATATTTGACGTACTAAACAGATTTCTGGCCAAAGGGTCCTCGATCTTAAACATTCTATACATACTAATTGACTTCTGATATTACATATGCCAGACATTAGTCCATTTTTACATTGAGAACATATTTCTGGCCAAAGAGTCCTAGACCATGATCTTTCTTTAAATTGTCATTGACTCCTTTTGATGTTAAATCAGCCTGATGCTAGTCCAAATTTGACCTTCTGAACATATTTATGGCCCAAGAGGCCTCGATCATGAACTTTCTATATACACTTATTGACATCTCCTGATGAAAAATCAGAAATAGAGTAATCCATATTTGACCTACTAAACAGATTTCTGGCCAAAGGGTCCTCGATCTTAAAAATTCTATACATACTAATTGACTTCTGATATTACATATGCCAGACATTAGTGCATTTTTACATGGAGAACATATTTCTGGCCAAAGAGTCCTAGACCATGATCTTTCTATAAATTGTCATTGACTTCTTTTGATGTTAAATCAGCCTGACGCTAGTCCAAATTTGACCTTTTAAACATATTTATGGCCCGAGAGTCCTCGATCATGAACTCTCTATACATTGTCATTGACTCCTTCTTATGTTAAATCAGCCTGATTGTAGTCCATATTTGACCTTCTGAACATATTTATGGCCCAAGAGTCCTCGATTGTGAACTTTCTACATGTACTCATTGACTCCTACTAATGTTAAATCAGCAATAGAGTAGTCCATTATTGATCTTCAGAACACATTTCTGCATCAAGAGCCCTAGACCAAAATCTTTCTATACATTGTCATAGACTCATTCTGATCTTAAATCAGCAATAGAGTAGTCCATATTTGACCAATAGAACATATTCCGGGCCAAAGAGTCCTCGATTGTGAACTTTCTACATGTACTCATTGACTTCTACTAATGTTAAATCAGCAATAGGGTACTCCATTATTGATCTTCAGAACACATTTCTGCATCAAGAGCCCTAGACCATAATCTTTCTGTACATTGTAGACTCTTTCTGATCTTAAATCAGACTAGCAGTAGTCCATATTTGATATTCTGAACATATTTATTGCCCATAAATTGTCATTGACTCCTTTTGATGTTAAATCAGCCTGATGCCAGTCCAAATTTGACCTTATAAACATATTTATGGCCCAAGAGTCCTCGATCATGAACTTTCTATATATACTCATTGACTTCTACTAATTTAAAATCAGCAATAGAGTAGTCCATTTTTGATATTCAGAACACATTTCTACACATAATAATTGACTTCTGATATTACATATGCCAGACATTAGTCCATTTTTACATTGAGAACATATTTCTGGCCAAAGAGTCCTAGACCATGATCTTTCTATAAATTGTCATTGACTCCTTTTGATGTTAAATCAGCCAGACACCAGTCCAAATTTGACCTTATAAACATATTTATGGCCCAAGAGTCCTCGATCATGAACTTTCTATATATACTCATTGACTTCTACTAATTTAAAATCAGCAATAGAGTAGTCCATTTTTGATATTCAGAACACATTTTCTACACATAATAATTGACTTCTGATATTACATAAGACAGAAATTGGTCAATTTTGACATTGAGAACATATTTCAGGCCAAAGAGTCCTAGATCGTGAACTTTCTACATATACTCATTGACTCCTACTAATGTTAAATCAGCAATAGAGTACTCCATTATTGATCTTCAGAACACATTTCTGCATCAAGAGCCCTAGACCATAATCTTTCTGTACATTGTAGACTCTTTCTGATCTTAAATCAGACTAGCAGTAGTCCATATTTGACATTCTGAAAACATTTATGGCCCAAGGGTCCACAATCATGACCTTTCTATATATACTCTTTGACATCTCCTGTTGAAAAATCAGCAATAGAATAATCCATATTTGGCGTACTAAACAGATTTCTGGCCAAAGGGTCCTCGATCTTAAACATTCTATACATACTCATTGACTTCTGATATTACATATGCCAGACATTAGTCTATTGTTACATTGAGAACATATTTCTGGCCAAAGAGTCCTAGACCATGATCTTTCTATAAATTGTCATTGACTCCTTTTGATGTTAAATCAGCCTGACGCTAGTCCATATTTGACCTTATAAACATATTTCTGGCCAAAGAGTCCTCGATCATGAACTTTCTATACATTGTCAATGACTCCTTCTGATGTTAAATCAGCAATAGAGTAGTCCATATTTGACCAATAGAACATATTCCGGGCCAAAGAGTCCTCGATTGTGAACTTTCTACATGTACTCATTGACTTCTACTAATGTTAAATCAGCAATAGGGTACTCCATTATTGATCTTCAGAACACATTTCTGCATCAAGAGCCCTAGACTCCTTCATAGACTCCTTCTGATCTTAAATCAGACTAGCAGTAGTCCATATTTCACATTCTGAACACATTTATGGCCCAAAGGTCCACAATCATGAACTTTTATATATACTCTTTGACTTCTATTGATGTTAAATCGGCAATTGATTAGTCAATATTTCATCAACTGAACAAATATTTGGACAAAGAGTCCCTGAACATTAACTTTTTATACATATTAATAGACTTCTTCGGAAGTTACCTTAGCCAGACAGTAGTCCAAATTTGACCTTGTGAACATATTTATGGCCCAAGAGTCCTCGATCATGATCTTTCTATACATTCTAATTGACTCCAGATGTTACATCAGCCAGACTGTATCTATATTTGAATTAATGAATATATTTCTGGCCAAAGTGTCCTCAATTTTGAACTTTCTTTACATACTCATTGACTTCATTGACTCATTGACAACATCAGCCAGACAGTTCTCTATATTTGAGCAGCTAAACATATTTCTTGTCAAAGAGTACTCCATCTTGCACTTTCCATACATACTCATTGACATCTTCTAATGTTAAATCAGCCAGACAGTAGTCCATATTTTACCTTCTGAACAGAGTTCTGGATTTGTTTTTTTTTTGTTTTTTGTTTTTGTTTTTTTGTGATTAATGTTTTTTTTTATTGATTTTTAAGGTGCTTTTCAGAATACAACATAATGCATTTGTACAAAATCAACATTTTCGCCCCAATATCAACACCCACCCACACATGAAATCCCCAACTACAGCTTGAGGTCACAACTTGGCTATCCAATTCAATACAATAAGTATAACTTCCAGCATTTATTGGTGAGAAAAGGAGAATGTCTCCTTTACATACAAGAAAAAAAAAAAAAAAGAACATGTGAACATGTTTCTCTCACATAATTATTACTGCCCCTTTTCCAAATAAGATAAATATCTGGACCATTTCTTATAAAATAAACTTTAGTTTATCCATCTGTTTATAAGACATTTTCAAATGCAGCCACTCTACCTAGTTCTGCTAGTCCAAATTTGACCTTCTGAACATATTTATGGCCCAAGAGTCCTCGATCATGATCTTTCTATATACACTTATTGACTTCTACTGATGTTAAATCAGCAATAGAGTAGTCCATATTTGACCAATAGAACATATTCCGGGCCAAAGAGTCCTCGATCGTGAACTTTCTACATATACTCATTGACTCCTACTAATGTTAAATCAGCAATAGAGTAGTCCATTATTGATCTTCAGAACACATTTCTGCATAAAGAGCCCTAGACCATAATCTTTCTGTACATTGTAGACTCTTTCTGATCTTAAATCAGACTAGCAGTAGTCCATATTTGACATTCTGAACACATTTATCGGCAATTGATTAGTCCATATTTCACCAACTGAACAAATATTTGGACAAAGATTTTTTATACATATTAATAGACTTCTTCAGAAGTTACCTTAGTCAGACAGTAGTCCAAATTTGACCATCTGAACATATTTATGGCCCAAGAGGCCTCGATCATGAACTTTCTATATACACTTATTGACATCTCTTGTTGAAAAATCAGCAATAGAATAATACATATTTGACGTACTAAACAGATTTCTGGCCAAAGGGTCCTCGATCTTAAACATTCTATACTTACTAATTGACTTCTGATATTACATATGCCAGACATTAGTCCATTGTTACATTGAGAACATATTTCTGGCCAAAGAGTCCTAGACCATGATTTGGTCCCACTTTATATTAAGTGGCCTTAACTACTATGTACTTACATCAAAACATAAGTACAATGTACTTATTGGGTTCATATTGAATTGCAAAACACTTTTGCTGATATTGAGGTGGATACGGGTAAGGTTAGGGAAAGCTTTGGTGGTATGGGTAGGTTTAAGGGTAGGGGTAAGGGTTAAGGGATGGGTCAACAGTGTAATTATGAATGTAATTACAGAAATTAATTACAGATGTAATTACATGCAGGTGTTTTTAAAATATAAGTACAATGTAAAAACATGTATGTACACAATAAGTGCATTGTATCAAATGATTAATTAAAATGTAAGTACATAGTAGTTAAGGCCACTTAATATAAAGTGGGTCCCATGATTTTTCTATAAATTGTCATTGACTCCTTTTGATGTTAAATCAGCCTGACGCTAGTCCAAATTTGACCTTTGTAAACATATTTATGGCCCAAGAGTCCTCGATCATGAACTTTCTATACATTGTCATTGACTCCTTCTGATGTTAAGTCAGCCTGACAGTAGTCCATATTTGACCTTCTGAACATATTTATGGCCCAAGAGTCCTCGGTCATGAACTTTCTATATACACTTATGGTCTTCTACTGATGTTAAATCAGCAATAGAGTAGTCCATATTTGACCAATAGAACATATTCCGGGCCAAAGAGTCCTAGATTTTGAACTTTCTACATGTACTCATTGACTCCAACTAATGTTAAATCAGCAATAGAGTAGTCCATTATTGATCTTGAGAACACATTTCTGCATCAAGAGCCCTAGACCATAATCTTTCTATACGTTGTCATAGACTCTTTCTGATTTTAAATCAGACTAGCAGTAGTCCATATTTAACATTCTCAACACATTTATGGCCCAAGGGTCCACAATCATGAACTTTCTATGTAAACTCTTTGACTTCTATTGATGTTAAATCGGCAATTGATTAGTCCATATTTCACCAACTGAACAAATATTTGGACAAAGATTTTTTATACATATTAATAGGCTTCTTCAGAAGTTACCTTAGCCAGACAGTAGTCCAAATTTGACCTTCTGAACATATTTATGGCCCAAGAGGCCTCGATCATGAACTTTCTATATACACTTATTGACATCTCCTGATGAAAAATCAGCAATAGAGTAATCCATATTTGACCTACTAAACAGATTTCTGTTCAAAGGGTTCTCGATCTTAGACATTCTATACATACTAATTGACTTCTGATATTACATATGCCAGACATTAGTCCATTTTTACATTGAGATCATATTTCTGGCCAAAGAGTCCTAGACCATGATCTTGCTATAAATTGTCATTGACTCCTTTTGATGTTAAATCAGCCTGACGCCAGTCCAAATTTGACCTTATAAACATATTTATGGCCCAAGAGTCCTCGATCATGAACTTTCTATACATTGTCATTGACTCCTTCTGATGTTAAATCAGCCTGACAGTAGTCCATATTTGACCTTCTGAACATATTTATGGCCCAAGAGTCCACGGTCATGAACTTTCTATATATACTCTTTGACTTCTACTAATGTGAAATCAGCAATAGAGTAGTCCATATTTGACCTTCTGAACATATTTCTGGCCAACGAGTCCACGATCATGAACTTTCTATATATACTCATTGACTTCTACAAATGTTAAATCAGCAATAGAGTAGTTCATTATTGATCTTCAGAACACATTTCTGCATCAAGAGCCCTAGACCATACATTGTCATAGACTCTTTTTGATCTTAAATCAGACTAGCAGTAGTCCATATTTGACATTCTGAACACATTTATGGCCCGAATGTACTCGATCATGAACATTATATATATTCTCATTGACTCCTTCTGATGTTAAATCAGCTATAAAGTAGTCCATATTTGATTATATATTTCTGGCCAAATAGTCCCTGTACATTAACTTATTTTATATGCTCATATTTTATATACTCAAGAATCTATCTGCTGTTGCATTGCAATGCAAACAAGAACTCATTTGGTTGTGCAGCAAAGAGATAACATTTAGTGTAGTGACCTACACAAATTATAACCTTTCGCTGTGTACTGAAAAGCAACAGCTATACAACTTGTTGCATTGCAATTTATACAAGAACTAACTCATTCCGACTTGCACTGAAGAGATAACTTATGTACTGTTGCATTGGATTGCACACACGACCTCTCACTCTGCATAGAAGAACAACATGTAAGCTATATGCACTTGTTGCATTACATTGCACACAAGAACTAACTCATTCCGTTGTGCATTGGAGAGATATATGTGCTGTTGCAGTGAAGAGATAAAATATATGCGGTTGCATTGCATTGCATACAACAGCTAACTTATTAATTTGTGGAAGAATAACATATAAACTAACTCATTCTGACGTGCATTGAAGAGATACAATGTTGCATGATATGGGCAATGTTTCATTTCATTGCATGCAAGAAACTAAGTTAATCCGTTGCACATTGAAAAATGTCGTATAATCTATGAGATAACGTATGTGCTGTTGTATTGCAAGCAACAACTAACTTATCCCGCTGCATAAGAATAACATTGGAACAAGAACAGCAAATCATTTATGCACTCATTTCATTGCATCTCATTCAAAAACTTATAAATTATTCCGTTGTGCAGTAAAGAGAGTTATCTTCTGATAAAGATACTTATGTGCTTACTGCATTGCATTGCACACACTGTTTCGCTGTGCATTAAAAAACAACATATAAGCTATGCACTTGTTGCATTGTAATGCACACAAGAACTAACTCATTCAGCTGTGCATTGGAGAGAGAACATATGTGCTGTTGTATTGCATTACATACAAGATGTATGTAATTTAATTTAAATGTAATTTATTTCTTAAGACAACGCATGTTGTACTTTCGAATTGCCAATGCACACATGATCTAAACGAGGTCCTTTGAAGAATAACATATTGTAGTTTTATTCCACTGCTTACACACAAAATCCTTACTTGCCACACAATTTCTGAAAACACTCAACACTAACTTAAATCATTTGCTCATTGAAGAATCGCATGTAATCTATGCGCTCATTTCATTGCTTTGTATTCAAGAACTAATTCATTCCGTTAATAGATAACATGTGCTCTTGCATTGCATGGCACGCACGACCTCTTGCTGTGCATTGAAGAACAGCATTTAAACTATGCACTTTTTGCATTGAAATTCATACAACTACTAACTCATTCCGTTGTGCAGTGAAGAGATATATGTGCTGTGGCATTGCACTTGCACACAAAACCTTTCACTGAGCGTTGAAGAAAAATATAAAAGCTATGCAATACTTGAAACTCTCTCATTCCATTGTGCATTGAAGAGGTAACGTGTCGTTGCATTGCAATGCATTCAAGATGTAACTTATTGCTTTGTGCATTGCAAAGACAACACATAACGTGTTTTCGCATTGCATTGCAGGCAATCTGCGATGTCCTTTGAAGAATGCACTTGTTGCATTGTAATGCATACAAAAACTAACTCGTCCCGTTTTACAATGAAGACAAAACGTCTCAGGTTACAGATGTAACCCTGGTTCCCTGAGTAGGGGACGAGACGCTGCGTGGTAACGCATTGGGAACCTTCTGCGTGATGTCGTCACTGAAGCACTCATGTATCTAGCCAATCGCGAAGCGAGACGTCAGAGACGGGTGACGTCACGGACCAGGAAACTATAAAGCACACTCGGATGCAGAGCACGCCAGCTTCTAAGTAAGTCTGAAGCAAGCACTTGCAAGTGTGCAGGGGGTACGGCAAGAGACGCAGCGTCTCGTTCCCTACTCAGGGAACAAGGGTTACATCTGTAACCTGAGACGTTCCCTTTCGTGGGAACTATCGACGCTGCGTGGTAACGCATTGGGAACGCAATCCCAACTGAGCCGTAGCTCAAGCACTTGCCAAGGTTATCTTGACAGGACAGAAGACCCCGGAGTGGAGCCAACATCAAGGTTATAATATTTAATAAATGTGTGCTGGCATGACCATCCAGCTGCATCACATATGTCACTCATGGAGACTCCTGACATCAGAGCTTTTGATGCCGCCATACCCCTGGTCGAATGGGCGCGAACATTCAAGGGAGAGGGCTGTCCGACCGCTTCGTATGCAAGTGAGATGGCCTCGACCACCCACTTGCTCATTCTCTGTTTTGATGCTGGGCCCCCTTTTTTAGGGGACCCATAACAGACAAACAACTGATCTGACTTACGCCACAGGGCAGCTCTGTGGACATAAGTATCCAAAGCCCTTACTGGGCATAACAGATTCAATTTTTCCTGATCCGCAGATTCAAATGGAGGAGGATAGAAAGACTGAAGCACAATGGGGCCTGGGACATTGGTAGGGACCTTTGGGACATACCCCGGTTTAGGATACAGGAATGCTTTCACCATTCCTGGAGCAAATTCAAGGAAAGAGGGAGCAACAGAAAGTGCTTGTAAATCTCCTATCCGCTTCAGAGAAGTGATAGCCAATAAAAGAATCGTTTTCAGAGTGAGGAACCTCTCAGGAACCTCCTCTAGTGGTTCAAAGGGAGCCTCAGCTAACCCTTGTAAGACCACAGCCAAGTCCCAGGTTGGCACCCTTGTGCGCACTGGAGGCCTCAACCTCAGTGTGCCACGGAGGAAGCGTGTGACGAGGGGGTCTCGACCTACCGAGATATTCCCCTCAAGAGGAGCATGATATGCTGAAATTGCTGCAACATAAACCTTTAAGGTTGAGTGAGATAGGCCCTCCGAGAATTTTTTCTGGAGGAATTTTAGCACAAAGCTAATAGAAGAAAGGACAGGGTCCGTATTATTGTGTCTACACCAGGTACAAAACAAATTCCATTTGTAGGCATACAACTTCCTCGTGGCAGGAGCTCTGGAATTAAGAATGGTCTCCACAACCTCGGTTGGGAGACCAGCATCTATGAGTCTGGCCCCCTCAGAGGCCAAGCCCATAGTTTCAGTCGTTCTGGGCGGGGATGTATAATCATGCCGCCCGCTTGAGACAGGAGGTCCTGTCTGAGAGGAAGCTCCATTGAGGAGCCGTTGAGTAACGACACTAGGTCTGAGAACCATATCCTGGTTGGCCAGAATGGGGCTACCAGTATTAGATTGGCCCCTTCTCGGCGTACTTTTTCCAGAACTCCCGGGAACAGGGCGATCGGGGGAAATGCGTACAGGCGCAGCCTCGGCCACGTCTGTACCATAGCATCCAGACCCAGAGGTGCTGGATGTGTTAGGGAGTACCAGAGCGGACACTGGGTTGACTCTCCCGAGGCAAACAGGTCGACTTCCGCTCGACCGAAGTTTTTCCATAGGAGACTCACCACTTCTGGGTGGAGTCTCCACTCCCCGGGCCTTGGCCCCTGCCTCGACAGGGCATCTGCTCCCACATTTTGATGTCCCGGGATGTAAGCTGCCCTCAGCGAGAGCAGCTTCCCTTGGGACCACAGGAGGATCTGACGGGCCAAGTAATATAGTCGGCGAGACCGCAGACCCCCCTGATGATTTATATATGCAACCACTGCAGTGTTGTCCGTACGAACCAACACATGGTAACCTCTCAGGTCTGGGAGAAAGTGTTTCAGAGCTAGGAACACTGCCATCATCTCTAGCCGATTTATGTGCCAAGAGAGCTGATGGTCTTCCCAAAGACCCTGAGCTGAGCAACCACTCATGATCGCTCCCCAGCCCGTGAGGGAGGCGTCCGTCGTAAGCATTACTCGACGAGTAGGGGCCCCCAACACGGGTCCCTGGGACAGGAACCGGGGTCTTTCCACATGGTCAGAGAACGAAGACATCGTTTTGAGACTTTGATCATGCGGAAGGGATTTCCCCTCGGGGAGAACCCCCTGGTCCTGAGCCACCACTGTAGGGGCCTCATGTGCAGAAGGCCAAAAGGTATCACGTTGGACGCAGCTGCCATCAGACCCAGCAGTTTCTGGAACTGTTTTACAGTGAATGACTGGCCTAACTTCACCCCTTTCATAGCCATAAGAATGGCACTCACCCGAGCGGGAGACAAATGTGCCTTCATCGTGGTGGAGTCCCACACTACACCCAGATAGTTGGTGGATTGAGCTGGAACTAGCACACTCTTTTTGGCATTGAGCCTCAGCCCAAGCCTCTTCATATGGGACAGAACAGCATCTCGATGCTGAACTGCTAGTTGCTCTGACTGAGCTAGAATCAACCAATCGTCGATATAATTCAGTATGCGAATGCACTGGATCCTCAGCGGAGCCAGAGCTGCGTCCACGCATTTCGTGAATGTGCGGGGTGCTAATGATAGGCCAAACGGAAGAACCCTGTACTGGTAAGCTTCGCCCCCGAAAGCAAACCTGAGGAACTTCCTGTGAGAAGGATGGATGGACACATGAAAGTACGCATCTTTCAGGTCTATTGCCACAAACCAGTCCTCGGACCTGATCTGTGGTATAATCTGTTTGAGTGTCAGCATCTTGAACTTGAGCTTTTGTATTGAGCGATTTAGCACACGTAAATCTATAATAGGTCGTAGACCTCCATCCTTCTTTGGAACAATGAAGTAACGGCTGTAGAACCCTGACTGATTGCTGGGAGGAGGAACCCTTTCTATAGCTCCTTTTCGCAAAAGTGTCGCAACTTCTTGTTCCATAACCAGAGACTGCTCGGGGGTTACCACTGTGGGAAGAACCCCGTTGAATCTGGGCGGGCGAGACCCGAACTGGATCTTGTAACCCTCTTTTATAGTGAGCAGCACCCATTTTGATATATTCGGAAGAAGTTTCCATTCTACCAGAAAATTTACTAAGGGAACCAGTCTCTTGAGACTGGCCTCTGGTGTTTTTTGAGCACCTGATTCGACGCTCTGAAGCGGCGCACCGGCAGAGAACAATCGAATCAAGTGGCCGGCCCTCCTCGGAGGGTCGGTGGAGACCGCTGCGCCCTGACGCACACTGGGTGGCAGGGTTGGCATAACGATCCCCTGAGGGCGCCGAAGGGGAGCGGCTTTTAGATGTATTTTTCGCCGGCTCCCTTCGGAGGGGGCCGCCCTCATCGGTTCCTGACCTAGAAGTACCCCTAGAAGGCTTCGGCTGAGCGGCCCGACCCGATCCCCAAGCTCTCTGCGGGGGAGCACGGGCGGCCACGCTGATCTTTTGTTGCGCTCCGTGGTGCGCTGAGGAGCTCGTCGACGGCCGAGGCTGATCCCGCTCATCAGCCTCGGGGGGAGGGATTCTTGGTTTGCGGGGGATGAACCTCTGGAACGCCGCAGATTGTTTCTTAGCCTCCTGGAACCTCTCGACGACTGTTGTAACGGCGTCGCCGAAGAGGCCCGCAGGAGACAGTGGCGCGTCCATAAGGGAGGCTTTGTCACGCTCCCTTATGTCCGAGAGGTTCAGCCACAAGTGCCTCTCCGTAGCCACCAATGCTGCCATAGAGCGGCCGATTTCTTTTGCCGTCTCTTTGGTGGCACGGAGAGCCAGGTCAGTTGCCATCCTGATTTCCTGGATGCACTCATACGTGGCCTCCCCGCTATTTTCCACTTTCCCCAGCAGGTCGGCTTGATATGCCTGTAGGAGCGACATGGTATGTAGACATGCCGCCGCCTGACCTGCTGCCGCATAAGCCTTGCCCACCAAGCCTGATGTAGTTTTTAATGGCTTGGTGGGCAACGTCGGGGTTTTCAGCGACGATGCAGACTCGGGGGAGAGATAGCCCGCAAGCATCTCTTCCACCCGAGGCATCGCCGCATAGCCTTGCTGCTTCAGCCCCACGATGTTACTATACATTGAGGTCTGGGGGCTGAAGACGCGATATGATGCCGGCTTCTTCCAAGACCTCGAGACCTCGGTGTGGAGGTCCGGAAAGAAGGGCAAACCCCGACGCTGAGGTAGTGACCGAGCGGGCAGAAAGCGCTCATCCAGCTTACTCTTTGGTCTAGTATCTGCCCGCTCTGCTGGCCAGTCAATTTTTAATTTGGCCACAGCCCTGGTCACTACCTCCAAGAGCTCCTCATGTGCTGGGGAAGAGGATGGCGGTTCCTCTTCCCCCACGCTCATCACATCAACCTCCTCAGAGGAAGAGAGATAAAGCGCGGGTGCCTCTCTCTGGGGGGAAGAAACCGCTACGCGTGCTTCCGCCGCCTGAGAAGAGGCACTGGGGCTGGCAGGTAAAGGGCGAGATAAGGCTGGGCCCGTCTCAACCCCCTCTGCCAGCTCCATTTGCGAACCCCACGAATGAAGCCTCAGCAACAGCGGGACCCAATCCGCGGGGAACGCTGACCGGAGCACCCTCTTTATCGTGAAAGAGTGCCCGGCGTGATTTTAAAACTCTGAGGGTGAGCTTCTCGCAATGAACACAGACAGCCCCCTCGAGAGCTGCCTGTGCATGCTCAACCCCCAGGCAGACAACACACATCTCGTGAGTGTCCCCATCTGGAATATACCGTGTGCATGGGTGAACACACTTTTTAAATTGTCTGCCTTCCGCCATTTCACTCGTGTCTTATTCACTATATAAATATATATATATGTGTGGTGCACAGTAACACTCTTGTCCTCTGACGAAGAGATAATGTTTTCCAAAATAAGCAGGACAAACAACACCAAATAAGACACACAAGATAACATAGAGCGCTTGCTGAAGACACAGAAGCTGGCGTGCTCTGCATCCGAGTGTGCTTTATAGTTTCCTGGTCCGTGACGTCACCTGTCTCTGACGTCTCGCTTCGCGATTGGCTAGATACATGAGTGCTTCAGTGACGACATCACGCAGAAGGTTCCCAATGCGTTACCATGCAGCGTCGATAGTTCCCACGAAAGGGAACATATCTGCTGTTGCACTGCATTGCACACAAGATCTAACTAATTTTTTGTGCAGTGAAGAGACAACACACAACATAACATAAGCTGAGCTGTTGCATCACAATTCATACAAGAACTAACTCATTTCGCCGTGCACTGAGGACATAACTTATGTGCTGTTGCATTGCATTGTGTAAAACATCTAACTTATTCCATATCACATATGTGTCGCATTGCACACACGATCTACAATGTCCTTTGAAGAATAACATGTAAGCTATGCACTTGTTGCAATCTAATGCATACTAGAACTAGGCCCGTATTACAATGATGACATAACATATGTGCTGTTGCTTTGCACATATCAAGAACCAACTTATGGAGAAATAGCCTATGTGCATATCTTGCATTGTATGGCACACACTACCTCTCGCTGTGCATTAAAGAACAACCTATAAAATATGCACTTGTTGCATTACAATGCATTCAAGAACTAACTCGTTTCGTTGTGCATTGGATAGATATATGCTGTTGAATTGCAAGCAACAACTAACGTATCCAGCTCTGTGTTAAAGTTATCACTTTGAGACATAACATCACATTAAAGAATATCATGTAATCTATGCACTCATTTCATTGCTTTGTGTACAAGAAATAAATTATTCTGTTGTAATTCATACAACTACTAACTCATTCCGTTGTGCATTGGACAGGTAACGTGTTGCTGCATTGCAATGCATTCAAGATGTAACTTATTGCTTTGTGCATTGCAATGACAACACATTGCATGCATTGCACGAGATCTAACGATGTCCATTCAAGAATACACTTGTTGCATTGTAAATGCATACAAAAACTAACTCATTCTGCCGTGCATTAAAGACATAACCTATGTGCTGTTGCACTTGCATTGCATAAAATATCTTAATCCATTGCACTTTGAAGAATAGCATATAATCTATGCACTGTTATGTATTGTCTTTTCAGCGCACAGAGGATTAAGTTCGATCTTCTATGCAATGATATGCTTTATCTGTTATTCTTCATTGCACGATGATAGGTCCTGCGCGCAATGCATTGAAAACAGCACATATTGTAATCTCTTCATTGCACAATGAGTTAGACCTTCTTTGCACTGTAATGCATAAAGAGGGATCAGTTAGATCTTCTATGCAGTTCTGTGTGTTATCTCTTTAAACAGCACATACGTGAACTCTTCAATGCACAACGGAATGAGTTTGTTCTTGTATGCACTGCAAAGCCATAAGTGCATAGCTTATATGTTATTCTTCATTGCATAACCAAATTATGTCAGTGTACATATGTTGTATTACAGGACACGTAGCTTAACGGAATCAGTTACTTGTATGCATTGCATTATAATGCACCAATGAAAAAGGCTTATGTTATATTACCTCTACTACACAAATGAAAAAAGTTAAAAAGTTGTTGTGTGCTAAGCAATGTTGTTTAAATGCACAGATGAATAAGTTAGAACTGTATGCAATACTTGTTATCGCTTCAACAGCATATATGTATACTCTTCAATGCACAACGGAATGAGTTAGAATGAGCTATGCACTTGTTGCGTTGCAATGCGATGAATTGCAACGCAACAAGTGCATAGCTTATATGTTGTTTTATGCATGCAATGAAACCCATATATTACGTGTGTTATTTTTCAATGGACAAAGGAATGAGTTAGTTCATGCATACTATGCAACGAAACGAAAGTGCACAGATTATGTTATTCTTCAGTTGCACAACGTTGGAGCTTATGTGCAAATGCAAGGCATCAGCACATATGTTATCTTAACGCAATGAGTTAGTTTTTGTATGCATTGTATTATAAAGAATCTTCTATGCAGTGTAATGCAAAGGTTCATGATATGCTACCTCTTCAATAAACACACGTATAAGTGAGTTGTATGCAAAGCAACGCGACAGCATATATGTTATTGTGTTGTCTTTTATAAGAATAAGTTAGATCTTATGCAGTTCTGTGTGTGATCCCTTCAACAGCACATACGATAACTTCAGTGCACAATGGAATGAGTTGGTTCTTGTAAGCACTGCCACGCAACAAGTGCATATGTTATTCATTGCACAACGATAGGTCCTGTGTGCAACTGCATAGCAACTCCACTATATTATCTCTTCATTCCACAACGTTGCATCGGATTTGCAATGCAATGCAACAGCACATAAGTAATCTTAACGCAATGAGTTCATTTTTGTATGCATTGTATTATAAAGAATCTTCTATGCAGTGTAATGCAAAGGCTCATGATATGCTACCTCTTCAACACATGTATAAGTGAGTTGTATGCAAAGCAATGCACATACGTTATGTATTGTCTTTTCAGCGCACAGGGGATTAAGTTCGATCTTCTATGCAATTATATGTGTTATCTCTTCAACAGCACATACGTGAACTCTTCAATGCACAACGGAATGAGTTCGTTCTTGTATGCACTGCAAAGTCATAATAGCTTATATGTTATTCTTCATTGCATAACCAAATTATGTCAATGTACACGTCTATACGTGTTAACTTTTCAATGCACGGCAGATTGAGTTAGTTCTTGAGAATGCACTGTAACGCAACAAGTGCATAACTTATATTAATTTTGTACGTTGAAAAGATAACATGTAAAATATGAGCTTAATTGCTTTATGCATTACAATGCATACAAGAACGAACTCGTTAGGTTGCGCAATGAAGAAACAACTTCAGCAGTGCATTGCTCACAGGATTTATCGTTGTGCAGTGAAGAATAACAACTATGTACAACAGTACATGGTTAACGTAAAAGTCAGTTCTTGTATGCATTTCATTCTAATGTATATTCGTGCATTGTAATGCAAATAATCATATTAAGTTATCTCTGCAATACACATCTGTATAGATTAGTTAGTTGTATGCAAAGCAATGCGAGAGGACATATGTTACGGGTTGTCCTTTAAGTGCACAGAGCATAGCTTATATTGTTATTCTACGTTGCACAACGTTAGGTCCTGTGTTAGGTCAATGCACATGTTATCTCTTCATTGCACAATTAAATGAGTTAGATCTTCTGTGCAACTCTATGTGTTATATCTTCAGCAACACATAGTTAACTCTTCAGTGCACAGAGTTAGTACTTGCAACGAAACAAGTGCATAGCTTATGTTATTCTTCAATTGCACAACGTTGGAACCTATGTGCAAATGCAATGCAACAGCACATATGTTATCTTAACAAAATGAGTTAGTTCTTGTATGCATTGCATTATAATGCATATTCTATAATGCATTATAATGCATATTATTGACTCCTTCTAATGAAACCTCAGCCATACAATAGTGCATATTTGACCTAATGGAGACATTTCTGGCCAAAGAGTGCTTGATCGTGCACCTATTTATACATTACTTAATGACTTCTTCTAATGTTACATTGGCCATACAGAAGTCCAGATTTGACCTAATGGATCTGGCCCGAGAGTCATCAATCTTGATCTTTCTATATCTTCTCTTTTGTTCCTTCTGATGATATACATCAGCCATACAGTAGTCCATATTTGACCTTATGGACATATTCTTGCCTAAGAATACTCAATCTTGATCTTTTTTTTACATACTTGTTGACTCTGTCATCTGATATGTGAGCCGGATAGTAGTCAATACTTGACTCATTAAACATATTTTTGGCCGAAGAATCCTAAATCATGAACGTTTTATACATTGACCTCCATTGACTCCATCTGATGTTACATCAGCCATACCGAAGTCCACATTCAACCTATTGAACATATTGTTAGTCAATGAGTCTTCAAATATGAATGTACTATACATAAAATCAGCCATACAGAAGTCCATATTTGACAAACTTAAAGTTTTTCTGGCCCAAGAGTCCTCAATTTTGAACTTTCTATATTTACTCATTGACACCTTCTGTTGATACATCAGCCATACATTAGTCCATATTTGATTTAATGGACATATTTCTAGCCAAAGAGTACTCAGTCTTGATCTTTTTTACACTTACTTATTGCATCCGCTTGATGACATGTCAGGCATACAGAAATCAAAATTTGACCTACTGAACATATTTCTGGTCCAAGAGTCTTCGATCATGAACTTTTTATACATACTCATTGACTTCTTCTGATGTTACATCAGCCATAAAGAAGTCCACATTTGACTTTCTGATCAGATTTCGGGCAAAAGAGCCATTGATCATGTACATTCTCATTGATACCTTCTGATGTTACTTCAGACAAACAGAAGTCCATATCTGTCCCCTTCTTGTCATTGGCTCCTTCTGATGATAGATCAGCCATAAAGCAGTGCGTATTTGACCTAATGGACATATTTATGGCCAAAGAGTACTCGATCTGGAACTTTTTCAGACAAACTTAATGACTCCTCCTTCTGATGTTTTCTTCAACCATACAAAAGTCCAAATTAAACCAAATGAACATATTTCTGGCAAAGAGACTTTTATTATGAACTTTCTGTACATTCCCATTGATTCCATCAACCGATTGATTCCGTCAGCCATTCAGAAGTCCATATTGGATGTGGTGGACATATGTTTGGCCAAAGAGTATTCGATCTTGAACTTTTCTATACTTAATGACAAACGCTGATGTTACTTCAGCCATAAAGTAGTCCAAAGTCGATCTTTTTTCTGGCCAAAGAGTCCTTGATCATGAACTTTCTATAACATAACCCAGACAACAACATAGTCTGGCCCAAATCGGGCCCACATCTGGTACACGTGGATTACACACGGACCAGATGTGGGCCAGATCTGGGCCGACACTATGTTGCTGTCGGGGAAGGTATGTTGTTCCTTCTGATGTTACATCAGCCATACAGAAATCCATATTTGACCTAATAGACATATATCTGGCCAAAGAATACTCTGGCCAAAGAATTACTAATTCTGATGTTTCTTCAGCCATACAGAAGTAGCATATTAGATCGAATGAACATATTTCTGACAACCCTGAAAGACAACCCAGTATGTATAGTATCGGCCCAGATCCGGCCCACATCTGGTCTGCGTGTAATCCACATGTACCAGATATGGGCCGGATCTGGGCCACATCATGTTACTGTCTGGGAAATTAGTCCTCAATCATGAACTTTCTCTTACTCATTGACTCCATCATCACATTGGCCCTTTCTGAACACATTTTTGCCCCAAGAGTCCTTGATCATGACCTTTCAAAACAAACTCATTGACTCTTTTTGATGTTACATCAGGAAGTCCACATTTGAAGTCCACATTGATCTTGAACTTTCTGTACATTGTCATTGTTTCCTTCTGATGTTTTACATCAGCCATTCAGAAGTCCATATTTGATCTAATGGACATGTTTCTGGCCCAAGAGTCGTCGATATGGAACATTGTTTTTGTCCTCATTGACTCCTGATGATACGTCAGCCATACAGTAGTTGACCTATTGAACATATCGTTAGTCGATGAGTCTTCAAATATGAATGACCTATACATAATCATAGGCTCTTTCTGATGTTAAATCAGCCATACAGAATTCCATACCTACTCAACATATTTCTGGCAAAAGGGTCTCTCGAACTTGAACATTCTATACATATTCATTGACTTCTTCTGGACTAAAGGACTCAAAGAGTATGTAAAAAAAAAGTTCATGATCGAAGATTCTTTTGCCAGAAATATGTTCAGTTAGTCAAATATGGAATTCTTCATGGCTAACGTAACATCATAATGAGGCAATGAGTATGTATAGAATATTCATGATTGAGGACTCTTGGGCCAGAAAAAAATGTAAGTAGGTCAACTATGGATTATTGTCTGGCTGATGTTTTTTTTGGGGGGGATTTTTTATTTTTTTATTTTTTGCCAGACATCTGTTCAGTAGGTGAAATATGGGCTAATGTCTGGCTGCCGTATCATCAGAAGTCAATGAATATGTATAGAAAGTTCATGATGAAGGACCCTTAGGCCTGCAATAATTGCATTATTCAATTCAATTCAATTCAAATTTATTTGTATAGCGCTTTTCACGATACATATCATTTCAAAGCAGCTTTACAGAAAATGGATGTCAACATTACAAATTAAAGAATGTAGTTAGCAAATAATATACTTTAGGTAATTAATTACAATCACTGTTAGCAGTTTAACTGAAGGTAGAAGCAAAGAGCTCCTGGAAAATGAATTACATTAACAATAAATTAGGATATAGAGATTGTGCAATGTGAATGTTGATCCAGATGATTGCGTCTTCTGAAGTCCTCGCAGGAGCTGGCGCCGTCTCTTCACAGGTGATGGTCGTCTGAAGTCTTCTTAAGAGGCTGGATCCAAACTGAAGCTGAAGTCCTCTCTAGTCACCTCAGGGCGGGTGTCCCGAGGTAAAACAGAAAAGCAAAAGGAGAATAATTAGCGTAGCTGCTGTTCATAACTTTAAGCAAAGATAGTCATGTGCAGTTGATCTGGTATGAGATGCATTATGTGAATGCTTGGCTAAAGAGATGTGTCTTTAATAATTAAACTGGGTCAGCGAGTCTGAGCTCCTAACATTATCAGGAAGGCTATTCCAGAGTTTAGGAGCCAAATGTGAAAACGCTCTCCCTCCTTTAGTGGACTTAGCTATCCTAGGTACAACCAGAAGTCCAGAGTTTTGTGACCTTAGAGAGCGTGAAGGATTGTAGGGCGATAGAAAATCGGTTAAGTACACAGGAGCTAAACCATTTAGAGCCTTATAGGTCATTAGCAATACTTTATAATCGATACGGAACTTAATAGGTAACCAGTGTAGAGATGATAAAATTGGTGTTGTATGATCATATTTTCTTGACCTGGTAAGAACTCTAGCAGCTGCATTTTGTACTAATTGTAGCTTGTTTATTGATGAAGCAGGACAACCACCTAATAATGCATTACAGTAATCTAGTCGAGATGTCATGAAAGCATGAACTAACTTTTCTGCATCAGAAATAGATAACATATTCCGTATTTTAGCAATGTTTCTGAGGTGGAAGAAGGCTGTTTTTGTAACATATGAAATATGATTTTCAAAGGACAAGTTGCTGTCTAATATAACACCCAGGTCTTTAACTGTCGAGGACGGAGTAACAGTACATCCTTCTAAATGCAGATTGTAGTCTGAGAGATTCTGTGTACAGGTTTTTGGTCCAATAAGTAATACTTCAGTCTTATCTGAATTTAATAGAAGAAAATTACTAGTCATCCAATGTTTTACTTCTTTAACACACTCTGTCAGTTTGGATAATTTAGAGATTTCATCTGGTCGTGATGAGATATATAACTGAGTATCATCGGCATAGCAGTGAAAACTAATTCCATGTTTTCTTATAATATTGCCGAGTGGCAGCATGTATATTGAAAATAGCAGAGGGCCTAACACCGATCCTTGCGGCACTCCATAGTTTACTATCGTGATCTTAGATTTTTCCCCGTTTATATAAACAAAATTGTGACGGTCTGATTATGTAAAATATGGACTGCAGTTTAGCTGATGTTACACCAGAAGTGGTAAGCATATATAAAAAAGTTCAAGATCGAGTACCCTTTAGTACAAGTATGTTCAAAAAGTCGAATGTGGACTACTGTCTGACTGATGTAACATAGTCAATGAGGATGTATAGAAAGTGAAATACGTTCACTTGATCAAATATGGACTTCGGAATGGCTGACAATAATATCAGAAGAAGTCAATTGGTACGTATAGAAAGTTCATGATCGACGAGTCTTGGGCCTATAAAGTATGTTCAGTAGGTAAAATATGCCAAATAAAGACTTATCTATGGCTGATGTAACATCAGAAAAAGTCAAAGAAAGTATTTCGAAAGTTCATGAACGAGTACTCTTGAGCCAGAAACGTGTTCAAAAGGTCAAATATATACTTTATGGCTGATGTAACATCAGAAGGAGTCAAAGAGTATATATAGAAAGTTCATGTTCATGTTTTCTGACTCTTAGGCCAGAAAAAAAATTAAGTTAATCAAATAGGGACTACTTTATGGCTGATGTAACATCAGAAGGAGTCAAAGAGTATATATAGAAAGTTCATGTTCATGTTTTCTGACTCTTAGGCCAGAAAAAAAATTAAGTTAATCAAATATGGACTACTTTATGGCTGATGTAACATCAGAAGGAGTCAAATAGTATATATAGAAAGTTCATGTTCATGTTTTCTGACTCTTATGCCAGAAAAAAAAAATTAAGTTAATCAAATATGGACTACTTTATGGCTGATGTAACATCAGATGGACTCAATGAGAATGTTAGAAAGTTCATGATCTGGGACTATTCTGTCAAAAATGTGTTCATTAGGTCTAATTTGGGCTTCTGTGTGGTTGAAGTAACATAAGAATTAGTCATCATTATGTATAAAAAAAGTTGAAGATCCAGTACACTTTGGCCAATATATGTCCATTAGGTCAAATATGCACAACTGTATGACTGACGTATCATCAGAAGGACTGGGCCAGACATATGGCTGATGTAACATCAGAAAGAGTCAATGAGAGTGTTATAGAAAGTTCATGATGAAGGGCTAATTTGTCAGAAATAATTTCTGTAGGTCTAAAATGGGCATTGAGTATGTATAAAAAAGTTCAAAATCGAGCATACTTTGGCTAGATACATGTCCATTAGGTCTAATACGCACTACTGTATGGCTGACGTATCATCAGAAGGAGTCAATGGGTAAGAAATAGAAAGTTCAAGATCAACGACTCTTAGGCCAGAAATATGTCCATTAGGTCAAAATTGGACTTCTGTACGTCTGATGTAACCTTAGGAGAAATCAATGAGTATGTCCAGAAAGTTCATGATCGAGGGCTCTTTGGCCAGAAATATGATCAGTAAGTCAAATAAAGACTTATCTATGGCTGATGTAACATCAGAAAGAGTCAATAAAAGTGTTTTGAAAGTTCATGAACGAGTACTCTTGGGCCAGAAACGTTCAGAAGGTCAAATATGGACTACTTTATGGCTGATGTAACATCAGATGGAGTCAATGAGAATGTTATAAAGTTTATGACCTGGGACTAGTTTGTCAAAAATGTGTTCATTAGGTCTAATTTTGGCTTCTTTATGGTAACATCAGAATTAGTCATAATGTATAAAAAAAAGTTGAAGTTCCAGTACACTTTGGCCAATATATGTCCATTAGGTCAAATATGCACAACTGTATGACTGACGTATCATCAGAAGGAGTCAATGGGTAGAAATATAAAGTTCATGATCGATGACTCTTGGGCCAGATATATGACCGTTAGATCAAATATGGACTCCGGAATGGCTGACAATAACATCAGAAGGAGTCAATGAGTATGTATAGAAAGTTCATGATCGACGAGTCTTGGGCCTAAAGTATGTTCAGTAGGTAAAATATGCCTTACTGCATGGCTGACGTATCATCAGACCAAGACAGCAACATAGTCCGGCACAAATCCGACCCTCATCTGGAACATGTGGTTTATACACGGACCAGATGTGGGCCGGATCTGTGCCATCACTATGTTGTTGTCAGGGTAGGAGTCAATGAACAGAAATACAAAGCTCAAGATCGATGACTTTTAGGCCAGAAATATGTTCCGTTAGGTCAAATATGGACTTCTTTATGGCTGATGTAACATCAGAAGGAATCAATGAGAATGTACAGAAAGTTCATGGTCGAGGGCTCTTTTGCAAGAAATATGATTAGTAAGTCAAATAAAGACTTATCTATGGCTGATGTATCATTAGAAAGAGTCAATGAGTATGTATAGAAAGTTCATGATTGATGACTCTTGGGCCAGAAACGTGTTCAGAAGATCAAATACGGACTTCTGAATGGCTGATGTAACATCAGAAGGAGTCAATGAGTCTGTCTAATAAGTTCAAGATCGAGCACTCTTTGGCCAGAAATATGGCCATTAGGTAAAATATGCACTACTTTATGGCTGACATATCTCATCCTTCTCAATGAGCAGAAATAGAAAATTCAAGATCGACGACTCTTGGGCCAGATATTTGTCCATTAGGTCAAATATGGAACTTCTGAATGGCTGATATAACATCAGAAGGAGTCAATGAGTATGTACAGAAAGTTCATGATCGAGGGCTCTTTTGTCAGAAATAAGGTCAGTAGGTTCAATGAGCAGAAATAGAAAATTCAAGATCGACGACTCTTGGGCCAGATATATGTCCATTAGGTCAAATATGGAACTTCTGAATGGCTGATATAACATCAGAAGGAGTCAATGAGTATGTACAGAAAGTTCATGATCGAGGGCTCTTTTGTCAGAAATAAGGTCAGTAGGTCAAATGAAGACTGGGCCAGACATATGGCTGATGTAACATCAGAAAGAGTCAATGAGAGTGTTATAGAAAGTTCATGATGAAGGGCTAATTTGTCAGAAATAATTTCTGTAGGTCTAAAATGGGCATTGAGTATGTATAAAAAAGTTCAAAATCGAGCATACTTTGGCTAGATACATGTCCATTAGGTCTAATACGCACTACTGTATGGCTGACGTATCATCAGAAGGAGTCAATGGGTAAGAAATAGAAAGTTCAAGATCAACGACTCTTAGGCCAGAAATATGTCCATTAGGTCAAAATTGGACTTCTGTACGTCTGATGTAACCTTAGGAGAAATCAATGAGTATGTCCAGAAAGTTCATGATCGAGGGCTCTTTGGCCAGAAATATGATCAGTAAGTCAAATAAAGACTTATCTATGGCTGATGTAACATCAGAAAGAGTCAATAAAAGTGTTTTGAAAGTTCATGAACGAGTACTCTTGGGCCAGAAACGTTCAGAAGGTCAAATATGGACTACTTTATGGCTGATGTAACATCAGATGGAGTCAATGAGAATGTTATAAAGTTTATGACCTGGGACTAGTTTGTCAAAAATGTGTTCATTAGGTCTAATTTTGGCTTCTTTATGGTAACATCAGAATTAGTCATAATGTATAAAAAAAAGTTGAAGTTCCAGTACACTTTGGCCAATATATGTCCATTAGGTCAAATATGCACAACTGTATGACTGACGTATCATCAGAAGGAGTCAATGGGTAGAAATATAAAGTTCATGATCGATGACTCTTGGGCCAGATATATGTCCGTTAGATCAAATATGGACTTCGGAATGGCTGACAATAACATCAGAAGAAGTCAATTGGTACGTATAGAAAGTTCATGATCGACGAGTCTTGGGCCTATAAAGTATGTTCAGTAGGTAAAATATGCCAAATAAAGACTTATCTATGGCTGATGTAACATCAGAAAAAGTCAATGAAAGTATTTTGAAAGTTCATGAACGAGTACTCTTGGGCCAGAAACGTGTTCAAAAGGTCAAATATATACTTTATGGCTGATGTAACATCAGAAGGAGTCAAAGAGTATATATAGAAAGTTCATGTTCATGTTTTCTGACTCTTAGGCCAGAAAAAAAATTAAGTTAATCAAATATGGACTACTTTATGGCTGATGTAACATCAGAAGGAGTCAAAGAGTATATATAGAAAGTTCATGTTCATGTTTTCTGACTCTTAGGCCAGAAAAAAAATTAAGTTAATCAAATATGGACTACTTTATGGCTGATGTAACATCAGATGGACTCAATGAGAATGTTAGAAAGTTCATGATCTGGGACTATTCTGTCAAAAATGTGTTCATTAGGTCTAATTTGGGCTTCTGTGTGGTTGAAGTAACATAAGAATTAGTCATCATTATGTATAAAAAAAGTTGAAGATCCAGTACACTTTGGCCAATATATGTCCATTAGGTCAAATATGCACAACTGTATGACTGACGTATCATCAGAAGGAGTCAATGGGTAGAAATATAAAGTTCATGATCGATGACTCTTGGGCCAGATATATGACCGTTAGATCAAATATGGACTCCGGAATGGCTGACAATAACATCAGAAGGAGTCAATGAGTATGTATAGAAAGTTCATGATCGACGAGTCTTGGGCCTAAAGTATGTTCAGTAGGTAAAATATGCCTTACTGCATGGCTGACGTATCATCAGACCAAGACAGCAACATAGTCCGGCACAAATCCGACCCTCATCTGGAACATGTGGTTTATACACGGACCAGATGTGGGCCGGATCTGTGCCATCACTATGTTGTTGAGGGTAGGAGTCAATGAACAGAAATACAAAGCTCAAGATCGATGACTTTTAGGCCAGAAATATGTTCCGTTAGGTCAAATATGGACTTCTTTATGGCTGATGTAACATCAGAAGGAATCAATGAGAATGTACAGAAAGTTCATGGTCGAGCTCTTTTCAAGAAATATGATTAGTAAGTCAAATAAAGACTTATCTATGGCTATGTTACATCAGAAAGAGTCAATGAAAGTGTTTTGAAAGTTCATGATTGATGACTCTTGGGCCTGAAATATGATTAGTAAGTCAAATAAAGACTTATCTATGGCTGATGTATCATCAGAAAGAGTCAATGAGTATGTATAGAAAGTTCATGATTGATGACTCTTGGGCCAGAAACGTGTTCAGAAGATCAAATACGGACTTCTGAATGGCTGATGTAACATCAGAAGGAGTCAATGAGTCTGTCTAATAAGTTCAAGATCGAGCACTCTTTGGCCAGAAATATGGCCATTAGGTAAAATATGCACTACTTTATGGCTGACATATCTCATCCTTCTCAATGAGCAGAAATAGAAAATTCAAGATTCGACGACTCTTGGGCCAGATATATGTCCATTAGGTCAAATATGGAACTTCTGAATGGCTGATATAACATCAGAAGGAGTCAATGAGTATGTACAGAAAGTTCATGATCGAGGGCTCTTTTGTCAGAAATAAGGTCAGTAGGTCAAATGAAGACTGGGCCAGACATATGGCTGATGTAACATCAGAAAGAGTCAATGAGAGTGTTATAGAAAGTTCATGATGAAGGGCTAATTTGTCAGAAATAATTTCTGTAGGTCTAAAATGGGCATTGAGTATGTATAAAAAAGTTCAAAATCGAGCATACTTTGGCTAGATACATGTCCATTAGGTCTAATACGCACTACTGTATGGCTGACGTATCATCAGAAGGAGTCAATGGGTAAGAAATAGAAAGTTCAAGATCAACGACTCTTAGGCCAGAAATATGTCCATTAGGTCAAAATTGGACTTCTGTACGTCTGATGTAACCTTAGGAGAAATCAATGAGTATGTCCAGAAAGTTCATGATCGAGGGCTCTTTGGCCAGAAATATGATCAGTAAGTCAAATAAAGACTTATCTATGGCTGATGTAACATCAGAAAGAGTCAATAAAAGTGTTTTGAAAGTTCATGAACGAGTACTCTTGGGCCAGAAACGTTCAGAAGGTCAAATATGGACTACTTTATGGCTGATGTAACATCAGATGGAGTCAATGAGAATGTTATAAAGTTTATGACCTGGGACTAGTTTGTCAAAAATGTGTTCATTAGGTCTAATTTTGGCTTCTTTATGGTAACATCAGAATTAGTCATAATGTATAAAAAAAAGTTGAAGTTCCAGTACACTTTGGCCAATATATGTCCATTAGGTCAAATATGCACAACTGTATGACTGACGTATCATCAGAAGGAGTCAATGGGTAGAAATATAAAGTTCATGATCGATGACTCTTGGGCCAGATATATGTCCGTTAGATCAAATATGGACTTCGGAATGGCTGACAATAACATCAGAAGAAGTCAATTGGTACGTATAGAAAGTTCATGATCGACGAGTCTTGGGCCTATAAAGTATGTTCAGTAGGTAAAATATGCCAAATAAAGACTTATCTATGGCTGATGTAACATCAGAAAAAGTCAATGAAAGTATTTTGAAAGTTCATGAACGAGTACTCTTGGGCCAGAAACGTGTTCAAAAGGTCAAATATATACTTTATGGCTGATGTAACATCAGAAGGAGTCAAAGAGTATATATAGAAAGTTCATGTTCATGTTTTCTGACTCTTAGGCCAGAAAAAAAATTAAGTTAATCAAATATGGACTACTTTATGGCTGATGTAACATCAGAAGGAGTCAAAGAGTATATATAGAAAGTTCATGTTCATGTTTTCTGACTCTTAGGCCAGAAAAAAAATTAAGTTAATCAAATATGGACTACTTTATGGCTGATGTAACATCAGATGGACTCAATGAGAATGTTAGAAAGTTCATGATCTGGGACTATTCTGTCAAAAATGTGTTCATTAGGTCTAATTTGGGCTTCTGTGTGGTTGAAGTAACATAAGAATTAGTCATCATTATGTATAAAAAAAGTTGAAGATCCAGTACACTTTGGCCAATATATGTCCATTAGGTCAAATATGCACAACTGTATGACTGACGTATCATCAGAAGGAGTCAATGGGTAGAAATATAAAGTTCATGATCGATGACTCTTGGGCCAGATATATGACCGTTAGATCAAATATGGACTCCGGAATGGCTGACAATAACATCAGAAGGAGTCAATGAGTATGTATAGAAAGTTCATGATCGACGAGTCTTGGGCCTAAAGTATGTTCAGTAGGTAAAATATGCCTTACTGCATGGCTGACGTATCATCAGACCAAGACAGCAACATAGTCCGGCACAAATCCGACCCTCATCTGGAACATGTGGTTTATACACGGACCAGATGTGGGCCGGATCTGTGCCATCACTATGTTGTTGATGTAGGAGTCAATGAACAGAAATACAAAGCTCAAGATCGATGACTTTTAGGCCAGAAATATGTTCCGTTAGGTCAAATATGGACTTCTTTATGGCTGATGTAACATCAGAAGGAATCAATGAGAATGTACAGAAAGTTCATGGTCGAGGGCTCTTTTGCAAGAAATATGATTAGTAAGTCAAATAAAGACTTATCTATGGCTGATGTTACATCAGAAAGAGTCAATGAAAGTGTTTTGAAAGTTCATGATTGATGACTCTTGGGCCTGAAATATGATTAGTAAGTCAAATAAAGACTTATCTATGGCTGATGTATCATCAGAAAGAGTCAATGAGTATGTATAGAAAGTTCATGATTGATGACTCTTGGGCCAGAAACGTGTTCAGAAGATCAAATACGGACTTCTGAATGGCTGATGTAACATCAGAAGGAGTCAATGAGTCTGTCTAATAAGTTCAAGATCGAGCACTCTTTGGCCAGAAATATGGCCATTAGGTAAAATATGCACTACTTTATGGCTGACATATCTCATCCTTCTCAATGAGCAGAAATAGAAAATTCAAGATTGACGACTCTTGGGCCAGATATATGTCCATTAGGTCAAATATGGAACTTCTGAATGGCTGATATAACATCAGAAGGAGTCAATGAGTATGTACAGAAAGTTCATGATCGAGGGCTCTTTTGTCAGAAATAAGGTCAGTAGGTCAAATGAAGACTGGGCCAGACATATGGCTGATGTAACATCAGAAAGAGTCAATGAGAGTGTTATAGAAAGTTCATGATGAAGGGCTAATTTGTCAGAAATAATTTCTGTAGGTCTAAAATGGGCATTGAGTATGTATAAAAAAGTTCAAAATCGAGCATACTTTGGCTAGATACATGTCCATTAGGTCTAATACGCACTACTGTATGGCTGACGTATCATCAGAAGGAGTCAATGGGTAAGAAATAGAAAGTTCAAGATCAACGACTCTTAGGCCAGAAATATGTCCATTAGGTCAAAATTGGACTTCTGTACGTCTGATGTAACCTTAGGAGAAATCAATGAGTATGTCCAGAAAGTTCATGATCGAGGGCTCTTTGGCCAGAAATATGATCAGTAAGTCAAATAAAGACTTATCTATGGCTGATGTAACATCAGAAAGAGTCAATAAAAGTGTTTTGAAAGTTCATGAACGAGTACTCTTGGGCCAGAAACGTTCAGAAGGTCAAATATGGACTACTTTATGGCTGATGTAACATCAGATGGAGTCAATGAGAATGTTATAAAGTTTATGACCTGGGACTAGTTTGTCAAAAATGTGTTCATTAGGTCTAATTTTGGCTTCTTTATGGTAACATCAGAATTAGTCATAATGTATAAAAAAAAGTTGAAGTTCCAGTACACTTTGGCCAATATATGTCCATTAGGTCAAATATGCACAACTGTATGACTGACGTATCATCAGAAGGAGTCAATGGGTAGAAATATAAAGTTCATGATCGATGACTCTTGGGCCAGATATATGTCCGTTAGATCAAATATGGACTTCGGAATGGCTGACAATAACATCAGAAGAAGTTCAATTAGTACGTATAGAAAGTTCATGATCGACGAGTCTTGGGCCTATAAAGTATGTTCAGTAGGTAAAATATGCCAAATAAAGACTTATCTATGGCTGATGTAACATCAGAAAAAGTCAATGAAAGTATTTTGAAAGTTCATGAACGAGTACTCTTGGGCCAGAAACGTGTTCAAAAGGTCAAATATATACTTTATGGCTGATGTAACATCAGAAGGAGTCAAAGAGTATATATAGAAAGTTCATGTTCATGTTTTCTGACTCTTAGGCCAGAAAAAAAATTAAGTTAATCAAATATGGACTACTTTATGGCTGATGTAACATCAGAAGGAGTCAAAGAGTATATATAGAAAGTTCATGTTCATGTTTTCTGACTCTTAGGCCAGAAAAAAAATTAAGTTAATCAAATATGGACTACTTTATGGCTGATGTAACATCAGATGGACTCAATGAGAATGTTAGAAAGTTCATGATCTGGGACTATTCTGTCAAAAATGTGTTCATTAGGTCTAATTTGGGCTTCTGTGTGGTTGAAGTAACATAAGAATTAGTCATCATTATGTATAAAAAAAGTTGAAGATCCAGTACACTTTGGCCAATATATGTCCATTAGGTCAAATATGCACAACTGTATGACTGACGTATCATCAGAAGGAGTCAATGGGTAGAAATAGAAAGTTCATGTTCGATGACGTTCCTTAGGCCAGAAATATGTCCATTAGGTCAAATATGGACTTCTGAATGGCTGATGTAACTTAGAAGGAGTAAATGAGTATGTATAGAAATTTCATGATCGATGATTCTTGGGCCTGAAATATGTTCAGTAGGTAAAATATGCCTTACTCATGGCTGACGTATATCAGACCAAGACAGCAACATAGTCCGGCACAAATCCGACCCTCATCTGGAACATGTGGTTTATACACGGACCAGATGTGGGCCGGATCTGTGCCATCACATGTTGTTGAAGGAGTCAATGAACAAAAATATAAAGTTCAAGATCGATGACTCTTGGGCCAAATATGTGTCCTTTAGGTCAAATATGGTCTTTTGAATGGCTGTTGTAACATCAGAAGGAATCAATGAGAATGTACAGAAAGTCCATGTTGGAGGACTCTTTTGCCAGAAATATGATCAGTAGGTCAAATTTGGTCTTCTTCTATGGCTGATGTAACATCAAAAATAGTCAATGAGTTTTTTGGAAAGTTCATGAATGAACCTGACTGTTTGGCCAGAAATGTGTTCAGAAAGTCAAATATGGATTACCGAATGGCTGATGTAACAATAGGAGTCAATGACTATGTATAGAAAGTTAATGATCAAGGACTCTTGGGCCAGAAGAAATTTTAAGTTCTTGGACTACTTTATGGCTGATAGAAAAGTCTGAAAAAGTTCAAGAACGAGTACTCTTTGGCCCGAAATATGTCTATTAGGTCAAATACGCACTGCTCTATGGCTCACCTATCATCAGAAGGAGTCAATGATAAGACATAGAAAGTTTATTATTGACGACTATTGGGCCAGAAATTTTAATGTCTGTCTGAAAAGTAACATCAGAATGTATCAATGAGGAATGTACATGATCAATGGCTCTTTTGCCCGAAATCTGATCAGAAGGTCAAATACACACTGCTTTATGGCTGATCTATCATCAGAAGGAGCCAATGATAAGAAGGGGACAAATATGGACTTCTGTTTTTCTGAAGTAACATCAGAAGGTATCAATGAGAATGTACATGATCAATGGCTCTTTTGCCCGAAATCTGATCAGAAGGTCAAATGTGGACTTCTTTATGTATAAAAAGTTCATGATCGAAGACTCTTGGACCAGAAATATGTTCAGTAGGTCAAATTTTGATTTCTGTATGGTCTGACATATCATCAAGCGGATTCAATAAGTAAGTGTAAAAAAGATCAAGACTTGAGTATACTTTGGCTAAAAATATGTCCATTAAGTCAAATATGGCTGATGTATCATCAGAAGGTGTCAATGAGTATATATAGAACGTTCAAAATGGAGGACTCATGGGCCAGAATAACCTTTAAGTTGGTCAAATATGGACTTCTGTATGGCTGATATTTAACATCAGAAGGGGCCTAAGATTATGTATAGTACATTCATATATTTGAAGACTCATTGACTAACAATATGTTCAATAGGTCAAATGTGGACTTCGGTATGGCTGATGTAACATCAGATGGAGTCAATGGAGGTCAATGTATAAAACGTTCATGATTTAGGATTCTTCGGCCAAAAATATGTTTAATGAGTCAAGTATTGACTACTATCCGGCTCACATTTCAGATGACAGAGTCAACAAGTATGTAAAAAAAAGATCAAGATTGAGTATTCTTAGGCAAGAATATGTCCATAAGTCAAATATGGACTACTGTATGGCTGATGTATATCATCAGAAGGAACAAAAGAGAAGATATAGAAAGATCAAGATTGATGACTCTCGGGCCAGATCCATTAGGTCAAATCTGGACTTCTGTATGGCCAATGTAACATTCGAAGAAGTCATTAAGTAATGTATAAAAAGGTGCACGATCAAGCACTCTTTGGCCAGAAATGTCTCCATTAGGTCAAATATGCACTATTGTATGGCTGAGGTTTCATTAGAAGGAGTCAATAATATGCATTATAATGCATTATAGAATATGCATTATAATGCAACGCATACAAGAACTAACTCATTTCGTTAAGATAACATATGTGCTGTTGCATTGCATTTGCACATAGGTTCCAACGTTGTGCAATTGAAGAATAACATAAGCTATATGCACTTGTTTCGTTGCAAGTACTAACTCTGTGCACTGAAGAGTTAACTATGTGTTGCTGAAGATATAACACATAGAGTTGCACAGAAGATCTAACTCATTTAATTGTGCAATGAAGAGATAACATGTGCATTGACCTAACACATGACCTAACGTTGTGCAACATAGAATAACATATAAGCTATGATCTGTGCACTTAAGACAACCCGTAACATATGTCCTCTCGCATTGCTTTGCATACAACTAACTAATCTATACAGTTGTGTATTGCAGAGATAACTTAATATGATTATTTGCATTACAATGCACGAATATGCATTAGAATGAAATGCATATAAGAACTGACTTTTTACGTTAACCATGTACTGTTGTACATAGTTGTTATTCTTCACTGCACAACGATAAATCCTGTGAGCAATACACAGCTGAAGTTGTTTCTTCATTGCGCAACCTAACGAGTTCGTTCGTGTATGCATTGTAATGCATAAAGCAATTAAGCTCATATTTTACATGTTATCTTTTCAACGTACAAACTATTAAGTTAGTTGTTTTATCATAGAATATGCATTAAAATGCAATGCCTGCAAGAAATAACTCATTCCGTTAAGATAACATATGTGCTGATGCATTGCATTTGCACATACACTCCAACGTTGTGCAACTGAAGAATGACATAATCTGTGCATTGTCCAACGTTGTGCAATTGAAGAATAATATAAGTTATGCACTTGTTGCGTTACAGTGCATTCTCAAGAACTAACTCAATCCGCCGTGCATTGAAAAGTTAACATGTGTCCTGTAAGGATACAACACGTATAGACGTGTACATTGACATAATTTGGTTATGCAATAAAGAATAACATATAGGCTATGCACTTATGGCTTTGCAGTGCATACAAGAACGAACTCATTCCGTTGTGCATTGAAGAGTTCACGTATGTGCTGTTGAAGAGATAACACATATAATTGCATAGAAGATCGAACTTAATCCTCTGTGCGCTGAAAAGACAATACATAACGTATGTGCATTGCTTTGCATACAACTCACTTATACATGTGTTTACTGAAGAGGTAGCATATCATGAGCCTTTGCATTACACTGCATAGAAGATTCTTTATAGTACAATGCATACAAAAACTAACTCATTCGCGTTAAGATTACATATGTGCTGTTGCATTGCATTGCAAATCCGATGCAACGTTGTGGAATGAAGAGATAATATAGTGGAGTTGCTATGCAATTAGCACACAGGACCTATTGTTGTGCAATGAATAACATATGCACTTGTTGCGTGGCAGTGCTTACAAGAACCAACTCATTCCATTGTGCACTGAAGTTATCGTATGTGCTGTTGAAGGGATCACACACAGAACTGCATAAGATCTAACTTATTCTTATAAAAGACAACACAATAACATATATGCTGTCGTGTTGCTTTGCATACAACTCACTTATACGTGTGTTTATTGAAGAGGTAGCATATCATGAGCCTTTGCATTACACTGCATAGAAGATTCTTTATAATACAATGCATACAAAAACTAACTCATTGCGTTAAGATAACATATGTGCTGATGCCTTGCATTTGCACATACGCTCCAACGTTGTATACTCATTTGTCCATTGAAAAATAACACATGTAATATATGGGTTTCATTGCATGCATAAAACAACATATAAGCTATGCACTTGTTGCGTTGCAATTCATCGCATTGCAACGCAACAAGTGCATAGCTCATTCTAACTCATTCCGTTGTGCATTGAAGAGTATACATATATGCTGTTGAAGCGATAACAGGTATTGCATACAGTCATAACTTATTCATCTGTGCATTTAAATGACATTGCACAGCACACAAGATCTAACTCATTTTTTTGTGCCATGAAGAGACAACACATAACATAAGTTGAGCTGTTGCATCACAATGCATACAAGAACTAATTCATTCCGCACTCATATCATTGCCGTGTATACAAGAACCAACTTATGTCTGTTGTGTAATGGAGAAATAGCATATGTGCTCTAGCATTGCATGGCACACACTACCTCTCGCTGTGCATTGAAGAAAAACATATAAAATATGCACATAATCCTAGGTATTTATTTGACACAGTGGCTAAATTAACTAGAAACAGAGATTCAACTGCTGACGTTTCCATAGAGCACAGCAGTAATGACTTTATGAACTTCTTTACTTGCAAGATTGATAATATTAGAGAGAAAATTAAAAACATGCAACCGTCTACAGTTTCGCTTCAGACAGTGCACTGTAGTGTCCCTGAGGTAAAACTAGAATCATTCGCCGCTATAGGAGAGGAAGAATTATCTAAACTTATCAAATCATCAAAATCAACGACATGTATGTTAGACCCAATGCCGACTAAACTACTGAAAGAAATGCTTCCAGAGGTCGTAGGTCCACTTCTTGATATAATTAATTCATCTTTAACACTAGGATACGTGCCAAAAACCTTTAAGCAGGCTATTATTAAACCTCTTATTAAAAAACCTCAACTAGATCCGAGAGATTTAGTAAATTACAGGCCAATCTCGAATCTACCTTTTCTGTCAAAGATACTAGAAAAGGCAGTTTCAACACAACTGTGCTCCTTTTTAGAAAGAAATGGAATCTGTGAGGATTTCCAGTCAGGATTTAGACCATACCATAGTACTGAGACTGCTCTCGTTAGAGTTACAAACGATCTACTCCTATCATCCGATCGTGGCTGTATTTCTCTATTAGTGTTATTAGATCTCAGTGCTGCTTTTGACACTATCGATCACAACATTCTTTTAAAAAGACTTGAAAACTATATTGGCATTAGTGGAATTGCTTTGGCATGGTTCAAATCGTACTTATCTGACCGTTATCAGTCTGTAGTAGTTAATGAAGAGATGTCGTATCGATCACAGGTTCAATATGGAGTACCACAAGGCTCAGTACTAGGACCGTTGCTTTTCACTCTGTACATGCTGCCCTTAGGAGAGATAATTAGGAAGCATGGTGTTAGTTTTCATTGCTACGCTGACGATACTCAGCTCTATATTTCCTTCGCGCCCTGACGAAACCTACAAATTCACAAAACTAACAGAATGCATAGCTGACATTAAAAACTGGATGACAAGAAATTTCTTATTATTAAATTCAGAAAAAACTGATATCCTAATCTTTGGACCAAAAACTTCCTCACGAAAAAACCTTGAACACTCTCTAACACTTGACGGGTGCTCCATTAAACCTTCGTCCTCAGTTAAGAACTTGGGTGTGCTCTTTCGATACCAATCTTTCATTTGAAAGTCATGTTTCTAGTATCTGTAAAACCGCCTTCTTCCATCTAAAAAATATATCTAAATTACGACATATGCTCTCAATGACAAATGCGGAACAGTTGGTTCATGCATTCATGACCTCAAGACTAGATTATTGTAACGCTCTACTGGGTGGTTGTTCTGCTCGGCTTTTAAACAGACTACAGTTGGTCCAAAATGCGGCAGCTAGAGTTCTTACTAGAACCAGAAAGTATGACCATATTAGCCCAGTTCTGTCAACATTACATTGGCTCCCTATTAAACATCGTATAGATTTTAAAATCTTGCTACTTACTTATAAAGCTCTAAATGGTTTAGCTCCCCAGTACCTAAGTGAGCTCTTAATGCATTATAGTCCTTCACGTTTATTGCGATCTCAGAATTCAGGCCAGTTGATAATACCCAGAATATCAAAATCAACTGAAGGCGGCAGATCCTTTTCCTATTTAGCACCTAAACTCTGGAACAATCTTCCTAGCATTGTTCGGGAAGCAGACACACTCTGTCAGTTTAAATCTAGACTAAAAACACATCTCTTTGCTCTTGCATACACATAACACATTATCAATACATTAACATTTTTCAAATCCGTTAAAGGATTGTTACGCTGCAATAATTAGGTCGGCCGGAACCGAGAACATTTCCTATAACACTAGATATACCTGTACATCAGAATAAGAATGGCATCTACGCTAATATCTGTCTCTCTGCTTATCCTGAGGTTTTCCGGGTGCTGGATCCAGGCCGTATCCAGATCAGATGGAGAACCTGTGTCTGGACCTGACTACAACGTAGCCCAGGAGACAATGGGCCTACAGATCCAGTTCTGGCTGCATCTATAATTCAGATTTTTAATCCCCGTATCCGCTTACATATATTTATATATAATCTATTTTTAATCTCTATAATAAATATGTATAATTCAGATTTTGATCTCCATATCCATTTACATATATTATATATATCTTCCAAGGGGTTTTTTCCCTCCTAGGACTTTTTTCCCAGTGTTAGCACGCTGGGTTTTTCTCCTAGGGGTTTTTTTTCCACCCCTGGGAGTCAGCCGAGATTGGCTTAATGTAGCACCATCTTGTATATGTTACATATTACCACGCTTGTTTGTACAGCTTATTTTTAACCACTTCCCTTTTTTCTGTGCTTCTAATATGTAAAGCTGCTTTGAAACAATTACCAATTGTAAAAGCGCTATATAAATAAATTTGACTTGACTTGACTTGACTTGTTGCATTACAATGCATTCAAGAACTAACTCGTTTCGTTGTACATTGGAGAGATATGTGCTGTTGCATTGCAAGCAACAACTAACTTATCCAGCTGTGTATTAAAGTTATCACTTTAAGACATAACATCACATTAAAAAATATCATATAATCATATGCACTAATTTCATTGTGTACAAGAAATAAATTATTCTGTTGTGAAGTGAAGAGGTAAACGACACACGACCTAACTTATACAGGTCGTGCATACTTAGGCGTTTTCCTGTATACTTATACAGGAACTAATTTATTCCCTTGTGCAGTGAAGAAATAACACATGTGCCGCTGCATTGCATTGCGCACACGACCTTTCGCTGTGCGTGGAAGAACATGTTACATTGTAATGCACTAACTCGTCCCGTTTTACAATAAAGTCATAACATATGGTGCTGCTGCATTGCATTGCATAAAATATCTAACATATTCTGTTGTATATTTAAGAATAAAATATGATATATGCACTGCTTCATTTCATTGCATACAAGAAACTAACTTAATCCCTTGCACATTTAAGAATAGCATATAATCTATTCATTCATTTCATTGCATTGTATACAAGATCTAAATTATTACACATTTATTTATTACACATTTATTTACTTGTTGTAATTGTAATGCATACAAAAACTAACTAATTCCTTATTGCATTGAGGAGATAAGATATACTATTTCATTGCATCACACACACGACCTTTCAGTGTGCCTTGAAGAGTAACATAGAAGCTATGCACTTGTTGCATTGTAATGCATACAGAACTAACTCATTCCGTTTTGCAGTGAAAAGAAAACAGATCACATATAATATATATCATCACATTGAAAAATAGCATATAATCTATGCACTTATTTTATTGCATTGTGTATACAGGAACTAACTTATTCAGTTGTGCAGTGCAGTTAAATAACATATGCTGCTGAATTGCATTGCAAACACGGCCTTTCGCTGTGCACTAAAGAATAACAAATGAGCTTATGCACTTGATGCATTGTAATGTATACAAGAACTAACTCATTCCATTGTGTATTGAAGAGATAACATATGTGCTGTTGTTAAGAATACAACATTAACTTATTATATATACTCCTATATTATACTCATCCGTCTGATGAGACATCAGCCAGAGAGTAGTCCATTTTTGACTTTGTAACATATTTACATAGTCATAAACATATTATGGTCCGAGAGTCCTAGATCCTGACCTTTCTATGCATAGTAATTAACTCCTTCTGATGTTAAATCAGCCTTACAGTAGTCCATATTTGACATTTTGAACAAATTTATGGCCCAAGAGTCCTCAATCATGAACTTTTTATGTATACTCCTTGACTTCTACTGATGTTAAATCAGAAATATAGTCCATATTTGCCTACAAAACAGATTTCTGGCCAAATTGTACTCGATCTTAAACATTCTATACATAATAATTGACTTCTGATATTACATAAGCCAGACATTAGTCCATTTTGACATTGAGAACATATTTCTAGCCCAAGAGTCCTACATCATGATTTTTCTATACAATTTCATTGACTCCTTTTGATTTTATATCAGACTGGCAGCAGTTCATATTTGACGTTCTGAACATATTTATGGCCCAAGAGTCCTCTATCAAGAAATTTCTATATGTACTCATTGACTTCTACTGATGTTAAATCAGCAATAGAGTAGTCAATTTTTGATCTTCAGAACATATCTCTGGTCCAAGAGTCCTAGATCATGATTTTAATATAAATTGTCATTGATTACTTTTGATGTTAAATAAGCCTGACATTAGTCCATATTTGACCTTCTGAACATATTTATGGCCTAAGAGTACTCGATCATAAACTTTCTATATACACTTATTGACTTCTACTGATGTTAAATCAGCAATAGAGTAATCCATATTTGACCTACTAAACAGATTTTTGGCCAAAGGGTCCTTGATCTTAAACATTCTATACATACTAATTGACTTCTGATATTACATAAGCCAGACATTAGTATATTTTTACATTGACAACATATTTCTGGCCAAAGAGTCCTAGACCATGATCTTTCTATAAATTGTCTTGACTCCTTTTGATGTTAAATCAGCCTGATACTAGTCCAAATTTGACCTTATAAACATATTTATCGCCCAAGAGTCCTTGACCATGAACTTTCTATACATTGTCATTGACTCCTTCTGATGTTTCTTCACCAAAGTAGAATTCCGTATTTGACCTTCTGAACATATTTATGGCCCAAGAGTCCCTGATCATGAACTTTCTATACATACTCATTGACTTCTTCTAATGTTAAATCAGCGATAGAGTAGTCAATTTTGATCTTCAGAACACATTTCTGCACCTAGAGTCCTAGATCATGAAATTTTTATTCATTGTCTGGCAAAAAGGGTACTCGGTTTTAAACATTCTATACCAACTCACTGACGTTTGATATTACATAAGCCAAACATTAGTCATTTTTGATCTTCAGAACACATTTCTACACCAAGAGTCCTAGATCATGATCTTTCTATGCAATTTCTTAGACTCCTTTTGATGTTAAATCATACTGGCAGCAGTCCATATTTCACGTTCTGAACATATTTCTGGCCAAAGTGTCTTAAATTTTGAACTTTCTATACATACTCGTTAACTGCTTCTGATGTTACAACAGCGATGTAGAATTCCATATTTGACCTTTTGAACATATTTCTGGACAAAGAGTCTGAGAACATGAACTTTCCATATATACTCATTGACTTCTACTGATGTTAAATCAGCAACAGATTAGTCCCCATTTTACCTACTAAACAGATTTCTTGACAAAGGGTACTCGATCTTAAACATTCTATACATACTAATTGACTTCTGGTGTTATGTCAGCCATACAGTTGTCCATATTTGAATTTATGAACATATATCTGGCCCAAGTAATCCATGTTTCACTTACTGAACAGAGTTCTGGACAAAAAGTATTCAGTCTTGAGCATTCTATACATACTAATTCCTTCTGATGTTAAATAAGCCAAACTGTAGCCTATTTTTGATGCAATGTACAAACTTCTTGCCAAAATGTCCTCAATTTTGAACTTTCTATATATGCTCATTGATGACTCCTGATGTTACGACAGTAGTCCATTTTTGACCTTCTGAAAGTATTTCTGTCCAAAGATTGCCTGATCATTAACTTTTTATGAATGCTCACAGACTCCTTCTGATGTCAAATTCGCCAGACAGCAGTCCATTTTTGATCTTCAGAACACATTTCTGCACCAAGAGTCCTAGATCATGATATTTTTATTCATTGTCTGGCAAAAGGGGGACTCGATTTTAAACATTCTACACATAATAATTGACTTCTGATATTACATAAGACAGATATTTGTCCATTTTGACATTGAGAACATATTTCTGACCAAAGAGTCCTAGATCATGACCTTTCTATAAATTGTCATTGACTCTTTTTGATGTTAAATCAGCCTGACAGTAATCCATTTTTGATCTTCAGAACACATTTCTGCACCTAAATTCCTAGATGATGATCTTTCTATACATTATCATAGACTCCTTCTGCTGTTAAATCAGACTGGCAGTAGTACATATTTGACGTTCTGAACATATTTATGGCCCAAGAGTCCACGATCATGAACTTTCTATATATACTCTTTGACTTCTACTAATGTTAAATCAGCAATAGAGTAGTCCATTATTGATCTTCAGAACACATTTCTGCATCAAGAGCCCTAGACCATAATCTTTCTATACATTGTCCTAGACTCTTTCTGATCTTAAATCAGTTTAATGTGGCCCTCTAACAATCTATGAGGTCCCCATTACCAAAATTGAGAAGATGGAAAGAACAGTCAGTTCTTATATCAAGAAGTGGCTTGGACTCCCGCGATGCCTCAGTAACATTGGCCTGTATGGGAGAAGTGCCCTGGAACTGCCTGTCTCTAGCCTCACTGAAGTGTACAAATGCACCAAAGTGAGACTGGACATGACCTTGACCGAGTCTCAAGATGCTGTAATACAAGCGGCTGCTCCCAAATTGGCAACTGGGAGAAAGTGGACCCCGACTGAGGCCATACAGCAAGCAAAATCCACTCTCAGGCATGGAGACATTGTAGGACAGGTGCAGCAGGGAAGAGGGGGTTTTGGACTTGGCACAAGCCGACCTAAATGGTACAAAGCAACATCTGGCCAGCGGAGAAAACTAATAATAGCTGAGATCCGACAGCAAGAGGAGGCAATAAGATGCACGAAGGCAGTCTCGCAGTCCAAGCAGGGACAGTGGACTAACTGGGAAAATCTGGAGCAACGTAAGCTCACCTGGAAGGATATTTGGGAGATGGAAGGAAGCAGGTTGAGCTTTATCATCAGAGCCACTTATGATGTTCTCCCCACACCCAAGAATCTAAATCAGTGGACTGGAGAAGATCCATTATGTCCTCTCTGTCAAACACCAGCGTCGCTAAGGCATATCCTCGTTGGATGCAAAACTAGTCTTTCCCAAGGGCGGTACACCTGGAGGCACAATCAGGTTCTGAGACAACTGGCGATTGTTCTGGAAGGAAGGAGAACCACCACCAATGCCCTCCCACCTCCAAAGCCTGGATCCTTAAAAACCACCGCCTTTGTAAGAGCAGGTCAGCTTTCAGTTAAACCAACAACAAAAATGGAAACAACCCTGCTAGACACCGCTCGGGACTGGAAAATGCAGGTTGATCTGGACCAGAAGCTCCGTTTTCCACCTGAGATAATTACAACTAACCTCAGGCCAGACCTGATACTATGGTCAACCTCACAAAAATCCCTGTTCATAGTGGAATTAACTGTGCCTTGGGAGGCTACAATTGGTGAAGCAAATGAACGCAAAAGGCTGAAGTACTCTGACCTAGCAGCTGAAGCAGTACAACGGGGCTGGCGAACCCAGTTGCTTCCTGTGGAGGTTGGGTGCAGAGGCTTTGTAGCCATAGCAACAACCAGGCTATTGAAGTGGTTTGGAGTCAGAGGACAGGCCTTAAGACAAGCCATAAGGTTGATATCAGAAGCTGCTGAACGAAGTAGCAACTGGCTGTGGCTAAAAAGAAAGGATACTAATTGGGCCGCAAAATGACCTAGAGGGGTAAAAGCAGAGGGGAGCGCACATGGGACGCCAGGTGTCGCTGTTGAGCCCTTTGGAGGTGTCGTGGGCCAATCAATGAAACACCGAGGAAGGAGGGTGCCCACCTGATGACCCCAGTGAAGTGATTACCCCTTCTCTCCACTCAAGATGTCAACAAAGTGCCAATTATTCTAAGGGATTGTACTATCAAGTCCTATATGCTCAACAGACTAGCAGTAGTCCATATTTGATATTCTGAACACATTTATGGCCCAAGGGTCCACAATCATGAATTTTCTATATATACTCTTTGACTTCTATTGATGTTAAATCGGCAATTGATTAGTCCATATTTCAGCAACTGAAAAAATATTTGGACAAAGATTTTTTGTTCATATTAATAGACTTCTTCGGAAGTTACCTTAGCCAGACAGTAATCCATATTTGACATACTAAACAGATTTCTGGCCAAAGGGTCCTCGATCTTAAACATTCTATACATACTAATTGACTTCTGATATCACATATGCCAGACATCAGTCCATTTTTAAATTGAGAACATATTTCTGGCCAAAGAGTCCTAGACCATGATCTTTCTATAAATTGTCATTGACTCCTTTTGACGTTAAATCAGCCTGACGCTAGTCCAAATTTGACCTCATAAACACATTTATGGCCCAAGAGGCCTCGATCATGAACTTTCTATATACACTTATTGACATCTCCTGATGAAAAATCAGCAATAGAGTAATCCATATTTGACCTACTAAACAGATTTCTGGCCAAAGGGTCCTCGATCTTAAATATTCTATACATACTAATTGACTTCTGATATTACATATGCCAGACATTAGTCCATTTTTACATGGAGAACATATTTCTGGCCCAAGAGTCCTAGACCATGATCTTTCTATAAATTGTCATTGACTCCTTTTGATGTTAAATCAGCCTGACGCTAGTCCAAATTTGACCTTATAAACATATTTATGGCCCAAGAGTCCTTGATCATGAACTTTCTATACATTGTCATTGACTCCTTCTGATGTTAAATCAGCCTGACAGTAGTCCATATTTGACCTTCTGAACATATTTATGGCCCAAGAGTCCTCGATCATGAACTTTCTATATACACTTATGGACTTCTACTGATGTTAAATCAGCAATAGAGTAGTCCATATTTGACCAATAGAACATATTCCGAGCCAAAGAGTCCTCGATTGTGAACTTTCTACATGTACTCATTGACTCCTACTAATGTTAAATCAGCAATAGAGTAGTCCATTATTGATCTTCAGAACACATTTCTGCATCAAGAGCCCTAGACCATAATCTTTCTATACATTGTCATAGACTCTTTCTGATCTTAAATCAGACTAGCAGTAGTCCATATTTGACATTCTGAACACATTTATGGCCCAAGGTTCCACAATCATGAACTTTCTATATATACTCTTTGACTTCTATTGATGTTAAATCGGCAATTGATTAGTCCATATTTCACCAACTGAACAAATACTTGGACAAAGATTTTTTATACATATTAATAGACTTCTTCGGAAGTTACCTTAGCCAGACAGTTGTCCAAATTTGACCTTCTGAACATATTTATGGCCCAAGAGTCCTAGACCATGATCTTTCTATAAATTGTCATTGACTCCTTTTGATGTTAAATCAGCCTGACGTTAGTCCAAATTTGACCTTATAAACATATTTATGGCCCAAGAGGCCTCGATCATGAACTTTCTATACATTGTCACTGACTCCTTCTGATGTTTCATCACCGAAGTAGAATTCCGTATTTGACCTTCTGAACGTATTTATGGCCAAAAGAGTCCCTGATCATGAACTTTCTATATATACTCATTGACTTCTACTAATGTAAAATCAGCGATAGAGTAGTCCATTTTTAATCTTCAGAACACATTTCTGCACCAAGAGTCCTAGATCATGATATTTTTATTCATTGTTTGGCAAAAGGGGGACTCGATTTTAAACATTCTACACATAATAATTGACTTCTGATATTACATATGCCAGACATATTTATGTCCCAGGAGTCCTCGATCATGAACTTTCTATATACACTTATTGACATCTCCTGATGAAAAATCAGCAATAGAGTAATCTATATTTGACCTACTAAACAGATTTCTGGCCAAAGGATCCTCGATCTTAAACATTCTATACATACTAAATGACTTCTGATATTACATATGCCAGACATTAGTCCATTTTGACATTGAGAACATATTTCTGACCAAAGAGTCCTAGATCATGATCTTTCTATAAATTGTCATTGACTCTTTTTGATGTTAATCAGCCTGACAGTAATCCATTTTTGATCTTCAGAACACATTTCTGCACCTAAATTCCTAGATGATGATCTTTCTATACATTATCATAGACTCCTTCTGCTGTTAAATCAGACTGGCAGTAGTACATATTTGACGTTCTGAACATATTTATGGCCCAAGAGTCCACGATCATGAACTTTCTATATATACTCTTTGACTTCTACTAATGTTAAATCAGCAATAGAGTAGTCCATTATTGATCTTCAGAACACATTTCTGCATCAAGAGCCCTAGACCATAATCTTTCTATACATTGTCATAGACTCTTTCTGATCTTAAATCAGACTCGCAGTAGTCCATATTTGACAATCTGAACACATTTATGGCCCAAGGGTCCACAATCATGAATTTTCTATATATATTCTTTGACTTCTATTGATGTTAAATCGGCAATTGATTAGTCCATATTTCAGCAACTGAACAAATATTTGGACAAAGATTTTTTATTCATATTAATAGACTTCTTCGGAAGTTACCTTAGCCAGACAATAGTCCATATTTGACCTGCTGAACATATTTATGGCCCAAGAGGCCTCGATCATGAACTTTCTGTATACACTTATTGAGATCTCCTGTTGAAAAATCAGCAATAGAGTAATCCATATTTGACATACTAAACAGATTTCTGTTCAAAGGGTCCTCGATCTTAAACATTCTATACATACTAATTGACTTCTGATATTACATATGCCAGACATTAGTCCATTTTTACATGGAGAACATATTTCTGGCCAAAGAGTCCTAGACCATGGTCTTTCTATAAATTGTCATTTACTCCTTTTGATGTTAAATCAGCCTGACGTTAGACCAAATTTGACCTTATAAACATATTTATGGCCCAAGAGTCCTCGATCATGAACTTTCTATACATTGTCATTGACTCCTTCTGATGTTTCATTACCGAAGTAGAATTCCTTATTTGACCTTCTGAACATATTTATGGCCCAAGAGTCCACGATCATGAACTTTCTATATATACTCATTGACTTCTACTAATGTAAAATCAGCGATAGAGTAGTCCATTTTTGATCTTCTGAACACATTTCTGCACCAAGAGTCCTAGATCATGATATTTTTATTCAGTGTCTGGCAAAAGGGGGACTCGATTTTAAACATTCTACACATAATAATTGACTTCTGATATTACATAAGACAGATATTGGTCCATTTTGACATTGAGAACATATTTATGGCCCAAGAGTCCTAGACCATGATCTTTCTATAAATTGTTATTGACTCCTTTTGATGTTAAATCAGCCTGACGTTAGTCCAACTTTGATCTTATAAACATATTTATGGCCCAAGAGTCCTCGATCATGAGCTCTCTATACATTGTCATTGACTCCTTTTTATGTTAAATCAGCCTGACAGTAGTCCATATTTGACCTTCTGAACATATTTATGGCCCAAGAGTCCTCGATCATGAACTTTCTATATACACTTATGGACTTCTACTGATGTTAAATCAGCAATAGAGTAGTCCATATTTGACCAATATCCCGGGCCAAAGAGTCCTCGATTGTGAACTTTCTACATGTACTCATTGACTCCTACTAATGTTAAATCTGCAATAGAGTAGTCTATTATTGATCTTCAGAACACATTTCTGCATCAAGAGCCCTAGACCATAATCTTTCTATACATTGTCATAGACTCTTTCTAATCTTAAATCAGACTAGCAGTAGTCCATATTTGATATTCTGAACATATTTATGGCCCATAAATTGTCATTGACTCCTTTTGATGTTAAATCAGCCTGATGCCAGTCCAAATTTGACCTTATAAACATATTGATGGCCCAAGAGTCCTCGATCATGAACTTTCTATACATTGTCATTGACTCCTTCTGATGTTAAATCAGCCTGACAGTAGTCCATATTTGACCTTCTGAACATATTTATGGCCCAAGAGTCCTCGATCATGAACTTTCTATATACACTTATGGACTTCTACTGATGTTAAATCAGCAATAGAGTAGTCCATATTTGACAAATAGAACATATTCCGGGCCAAAGAGTCCTCGATTGTGAAATTTCTACATATACTCATTGACTCCAACTAATGTTAAATCAGCAATAGAGTAGTCCATTATTGATCTTCAGAACACATTTCTGCATCAAGAGCCCTAGACCATAATCTTTCTATACATTGTCATAGACTCTTTCTGATTTTAAATCAGACTAGCAGTAGTCCATATTTCACATTCTGAACACATTTATGGCCCAAGGTTCCACAATCATGAACTTTCTATATATACTCTTTGACTTCTATTGATGTTAAATTGGCAATTGATTAGTCCATATTTCACCAACTGAACAAATATTTGGACAAAGATTTTTTATACGTATGAATAGGCTTCTTCGGAAGTTACCTTAGCCAGACAGTTGTCCAAATTTGACCTTCTGAATATATTTATGGCCCAAGAGTCCTCGATCATGAACTTTCTATACATTGTCATTGACTCCTTCTGATGTTTCATTACCGAAGTAGAATTCCGTATTTGACATTCTGAACATATTTATGGCCCAAGAGTCCACAATCATGAACTTTCTATATATACTCATTGATTTCTACTAATGTAAAATCAGCGATAGAGTAGTCCATTTTTGATCTTCAGAACACATTTCTGCACCAAGAGTCCTAGATCATGATATTTGTATTCATTGTCTGGCAAAAGGGGAACTCGATTTTAAACATTCTACACATAATAATTGACTTCTGATATTACATAAGACAGATATTGGTCCATTTTGGCATAGAGAACATATTTCTGGCCCAAGATTCCTAGATCATGATCTTTCTATAAACTGTCATTGACTCTTTTTGATGTTAAATCAGCCTGACAGTAATCCATTTTTGATCTTCAGAACACATTTCTGCACCTAAATTCCTAGATGATAATCTTTCTATACATTATCATAGACTCCTTCTGCTCTTAAATCAGACTGGCAGTAGTACATATTTGACGTTTTGAACATATTTATGGCCCAAGAGTCCACAATCATGAACTTTCTATATATACTCTTTGACTTCTATTGATGTTAAATCGGCAATTGATAAGTCCATATTTCACCAACTGAACAAATATTTGGACAAAGATTTTTTATACATATTAACAGACTTCTTCGGAAGTTACCTTTGCCAGACAGTTGTCCAAATTCGACCTTCTGAACATATTTATGGCCCAAGAGGCCTCGATCATGAACTTTCTATATACACTTACTGACATCTTCTGATGAAAAATCAGCAATAGAGTAAACCATATTTGACCTACTAAACAGATTTCTGTTCAAAGGGTCCTCGATCTTAAACATTCTATATATACTAATTGACTTCTGATATTACATATGCCAGACATTAGTCCATTTTTACATGGAGAACATATTTCTGGCCAAAGAGTCCTAGACCATGGTCTTTCTATAAATTGTCATTGACTCCTTTTGATGTTAAATCAGCCTGACGCTAGACCAAATTTGACCTTATAAACATATTTATGGCCCAAGAGTCCTCGATCATGAACTTTCTATACATTGTCATTGACTCCTTCTGATGTTTCATTACCGAAGTAGAATTCCGTATTTGACCTTCTGAACATATTTATGGCCCAAGAGTCCACGATCATGAACTTTCCATATATACTCATTGACTTCTACTAATGTAAAATCAGCGATAGAGTAGTCCATTTTTGATCTTCAGAACACATTTCTGCACCAAAAGTCCTAGATCATGATATTTTTATTCATTGTCTGGCAAAAGGGGGACTCGATTTTAAACATTCTACACATAATAATTGACTTCTGATATTACATAAGACAGATATTGGTCCATTTTGACATTGAGAACATATTTATGGCCCAAGAGTCCTAGACCATGATCTTTCTATAAATTGTCATTGACTCCTTTTGATGTTAAATCAGCCTGACATTAGTCCAAATTTGATCTTATAAACATATTTATGGCCCAAGAGTCCTCGATCATGAACTCTCTATACATTGTCATTGACTCCTACTAATGTTAAATCTGCAATAGAGTAGTCCATTATTGATCTTCAAAACACATTTCTGCATCAAGAGCCCTAGACCATAATCTTTCTATACATTGTCATAGACTCTTTCTAATCTTAAATCAGACTAGCAGTAGTCCATATTTGATATTCTGAACATATTTATGGCCAATAAATTGTCATTGACTCCTTTTGATGTTAAATCAGCCTGATGCCAGTCCAAATTTGACCTTATAAACATATTTATGGCCCAAGAGGCCTCGATCATGAACTTTCTATATACACTTATTGACATCTGATGAAAAATCAGCAATAGAGTAATCCATATTTGACCTACTAAACAGATGTCTGGCCAAAGGGTCCTCAATCTTAAACATTCTATACATACTAATTGACTTCTGATATTACATATGCCAGACATTGGTCCATTTTTACATGGAGAACATATTTCTGGCCAAACAGTCCTAGACCATGATCTTTCTATAAATTGTCATTGACTCCTTTTGATGTTAAATCAGCCTGACGTTAGTCCAAATTTGACCTTATAAACATATTTATGGCCCAAGAGTGCTCGATCATGAACTCTCTATACATTGTCATTGACTCCTTCTTATGTTAAATCAGCCTGACAGTAGTCCATAGTTGACCTACTGAACATATTTATGGCCCAAGAGGCCTCGATCATGAACTTTCTATATACACTTAGTGACATCTCCTGATGAAAAATCAGCAATAGAGTAATCCATATTTGACCTACTAAACAGATTTCTGTTCAAAGGGTCTGATATTATATATGCCAGACATTAGTCCATTTTTACATTGAGAACATATTTCTGGCCAAAGAGTCCTAGACCATGATCTTTCTATAAATTGTCATTGACTCCTTTTGATGTTAAATCAGCCTGACGCCAGTCCAAATTTGACCTTATAAACATATTTATGGCCCAAGAGTCCTCGATCATGAACTTTCTATACATTGTCGCTGACTCATTCTGATGTTTCATCACCGAAGTAGAATTCCGTATTTGACCTTCTGAACATATTTATGGCCAAAAGAGTCCCTGATCATGAACTTTCTATATATACTCATTGACTTCTACTAATGTAAAATCAGCGATAGAGTAGTCCATTTTTAATCTTCAGAACACATTTCTGCACCAAGAGTCCTAGATCATGATAATTTTATTCATTGTTTGGCAAAAGGGGGACTCGATTTTAAACATTCTACACATAATAATTGACTTCTGATATTACATATGCCAGACATATTTATGGCCCAGGAGGCCTCGATCATGAACTTTCTATATACACTTATTGACATCTCCTGATGAAAAATCAGCAATAGAGTAATCCATATTTGACCTACTAAACAGATTTTAAACAGATCTTAAACATTCTATACATACTAAATGACTTCTGATATTACATATGCCAGACATTAGTCCATTTTTACATGGAGAACATATTTCTGGCCAAAGAGTCCTAGACCATGATCTTTCTATAAATTGTCATTGACTCCTTTTGATGTTAAATCAGCCGGACGCTAGTCCAAATTTGACCTTATAAACATATTTATGGCCCAAGAGTCCTCGATCATGAACTTTCTATACATTGTCATTGGCTCCTTCTGATGTTAAATCAGCCTGACAGTAGTCCATATTTGACCAATAGAACATATTTATGGCCCAAGAGTCCTCGATTGTGAACTTTCTACATGTACTCATTGACTGCTACTAATGTTACATCAGCAATAGAGCAGTCCATTATTGATCTTCATAACACATTTCTGCATCAAGAGCCCTAGACCATAATCTTTCTATACATTGTCATAGACTCTTTCTGATCTTAAATCAGACTAGCAGTAGTCCATATTTGATATTCTGAACATATTTATTGCCCATAAATTGTCATTGACTCCTTTTGATGTTAAATCAGCCTGATGCCAGTCCAAATTTGACCTTATAAACATATTTATGGCCCAAGAGTCCTCGATCATGAACTTTCTATACATTGTCATTGACTCCTTCTGATGTTAAATCAGCCTGACAGTAGTCCATATTTGACCTTCTGAACATATTTATGGCCCAAGAGTCCTTGATCATGAACTTTCTATATACACTTATGGTCTTCTACTGATGTTAAATCAGCAATAGAGTAGTCCATATTTGACCAATAGAACATATTCCGGGCCAAAGAGTCCTCGATTGTGAACTTTCTACATGTACTCATTGACTTCTACTAATGTTAAATCAGCAATAGAGTACTCCATTATTGATCTTCAGAACACATTTCTGCATCAAGAGCCCTAGACTCTTTCATAGACTCCTTCTGATCTTAAATCAGACTAGCAGTAGTCCATATTTCACATTCTGAACACATTTATGGCCCAAAGGTCCACAATCGTGAACTTTTATATATACTCAATGACTTCTATTGATGTTAAATCGGCAATTGATTAGTCCATATTTCACCAACTGAACAAATATTTGGACAAAGAGTGCCTGAACATGAACTTTTTATACATATTAATAGACTTCGGAAGTTACCTTAGCCAGACAGTAGTCCAAATTTGACCTTCTGAACATATTTATGGCCCAAGAGTCCTCGATAATGAACTTTCTATATACACTTATTGACTAATATTGATGTTAAATCAGCAATAGAGTAATCCATATTTGACCTACTAAACAGATTTCTGGCCAAAGGGTCCTCAATCTTAAACATTCTATACATACTAATTGACATCTGATATATTACATTCTATACATACTAATTGATATCAGATATGACATCTGATATTACATAGGCCAGACATTAGTATATTTTCACACTGAGAACATATTTCTGGCCAAAGAGTCCTAGACCATGATCTTTCTATATATTGTCATTGACTCCTTTTGATGTTAAATCAGCCTGATACTAGTCCAAATTTGACCTTATAAACATATTAATCGCCCAAGAATCCTCGATCATGAACTTTCTATACATTGTCATTGACTCCTTCTGATGTTTCATCACCGAAGTAGAACTCTGTATTTGACCTTCTGAACATATTTATGGCCCAAGAGTCCCTGATCATGAACTTTCTATATATAGTCATTGACTTCTACTAATGTTAAATCAGCAATAGAGTAGTCCATTTTGATCTTCAGTACACATTTCTGCACCTAGATTCCTTAGCTCATGATATTTTTATTCATTGTCTGGCAAAAGGTGTACTCGATTTTGAACATTCTATACAAACTTATTGACGTTTGATATTACATAAGCCAAACATTAGTTCATTTTTGATCTTCAGAACACATTTCTACACCAATTTCTTAGACTCCTTTTGATGTCAGACTGGCAGCAGTCCATATTTCACGTTCTGAACATATTTCTGGCCAAAGTGTCTTAAATTTTGAACTTTCTATACATACTCATTAACTGCTTCTGATGTTACGACAGCGGTGTAGAATTCCATATTTGACCTTTTGAACATATTTCTGTACAAAGAGTCTGAGAACATGAACTTCCCATATATACTCATTGACTTCTACTGATGTTAAATCAGCAACAGATTAGTCCCTATTTTACCTACTAAACAGATTTCTTGCCAACGGGTACTCGATCTTAAACATTCTATACATACTAATTGACTTCTGGTGTTACGTCAGCCATAGAGTAATCCATATTTGACCTACTGAACAGATTTCTGGCCAAAAAGTATTCAATCTTGAGCATTCTATACATACTAATTCCTTTTGATGTTAGATAAGCCAGACTGTAGCCTATTTTTGACACAATGTACATACTTCTTGCCAAAATGTCCTCAATTTTGAACTTTCTATATATACTCATTGATGACTCCTGATGTTACGACAGTAGTCCATTTTTGACCTTCTGAAGGTATTTCTGTCCAAAGATTGCCTGATCATTAACTTTTTATAAATACTCACAGATTCCTTCTGATGTCAAATCCGCCAGACAGTAGTCCATTTTTGATCTTCTGAACATATTTCTGGCCCAAGAGTCCTTGATCAGGATCTTTCTATACATATTCTATTGTCCATTTTCTGTTCAGTGACATATTCAGAACATATCTGATGTTCAGTGACTCCCTCTGATGTCAAATCAGCAATATAGTAGCCCATATTTGACCTACTGAACATATTTCTTGCCCAAGAGTCCTGGATCATGAACTTTCTATATATACTCATTGACATCTACTGATGTTAAATCAGCAATATAGTAGTCCATATTTGACCTACTGAACATATTTCTGGGCAAAGAGTTCATGGTCTTGAAAATTCTATACGTACTAATTGACTCCTGATATTACATAAGACTGATATTAGTCCATATTTTACAAATTAAACATATTTCTGGCCCAAGAGTCCTCGATCAGGATCTTTCTATACATATTCTATTGTCCTTATTCTGTTCAGTGACATATTCACAACATATCTGATGTTCAGTGACTCCTTCTGATGTCAAATCAGCAATATAGTAGCCCATATTTGACCTACTGAACATATTTCTTGCCCAAGAGTCCTGGATCATGAACTTTCTATATATACTCATTGACATCTACTGATGTTAAATCAGCAATATAGTAGTCCATATTTGACCTTCTGAACATATTTCTGGGCAAAGAGTTCACGGTTTTGAAAATTCTACACATACTAATTGACTCCTGATATTACATAAGCCTGACATTAGTCCATATTTGACAAATTAAACATATTTCTGGCCCAAGAGTCCTCGATCAGGATCTTTCTATACATATTCTATTGTCCTTATTCTGTTCAGTGACATATTCAGAACATATCTGATGTTCAGTGACTCCTTCTGATGTCAAATCAGCAATATAGTAGTCCATATTTGACCTACTGAACATATTTCTTGCCCAAGAGTCCTGGATCATGAACTTTCTATATATACTCATTGACATCTACTGATGTTAAATCAGCAATATTTTAGTCCATATTTGACCTACTGAATATATTTCTGGGCAAAGAGTCCATGGTCTTGAAAATTCTATACATATTAATTGACTCCTGATATTACATAAGCCTGACATTAGTCCATATTTGACAAACTGAACATATTTCTGGCCAAAGAGTCCTCAATCATGAACTTTCTATATATATTTGTTGACTTCTACTGATGTTAGATCAGCAACAGAGTAGTCCATATTTGAACAACTGAACATATTACTGGCCAAAGAGCCCCTGAACATTAACTTATTATTCATACTCATAAACTCCTTCTAATGTTAAATCAGCCAGACATTAGTCCATATATAACCAACTAAAAAGATTTCTGGACAAAGAGTACTCGATCTTGAAAATTCTATACAAACTAATTGACTACTTCTGATGTCACATGGGCCAGACATAAGTCAACAGTTGACATTTTGAGCTCTAGCCAAAGAGTACCTCAATATTAACTTGTTATTTACACACATAGACTCCTTCTGATGTTAAATCAGCCAGACAGTAGTCCATATTTGACAAACTGAACATATGTCTCGCCAAAGAATACTCAATCTTGAACACTATACATACTAATTGACTCCTGATGTTACATCAGCCATGTAGAAGTCCATATTTGATCTTCTGAACAGATCTCTGGCCCAAGAGTCCTCGATCATGATCTTTCTATACATTCTAATTGACTCCAGATGTTACATCAGCCAGACTGTATCTATATTTGAATTAATGAATATATTTCTGGCCAAAGTGTCCTCAATTTTGAACTTTCTTTACATACTCATTGACTTCATTGACTCATTGACAACATCAGCCAGACAGTTCTCTATATTTGAGCAACTAAACATATTTCTTGTCAAAGAGTACTCCATCTTGCACTTTCCATACATACTCATTGACATCTTCTAATGTTAAATCAGCCAGACAGTAGTCCATATTTTACCTTCTGAACAGATTTCTGGATTTTTATTTTTTTTTTTTTTTTTGTGATTAATGTTTTTTTTTATTGATTTTTAAGGTGCTTTTCAGAATACAACATAATGCATTTGTACAAAATCAACATTTTCACCCCAATATCAACACCCACCCACACATGAAATCCCCAACTACAGCTTGAGGTCACAACTTGGCTATCCAATTCAATACAATAAGTATAACTTCCAGCATTTATTGGTGAGAAAAGGAGAATGTCTCCTTTATATACAAGAAAAAAAAAAAAAAAAAAGAACATGTGAACATGTTTCTCTCACATAATTATTACTGCCCCTTTTCCAAATAAGATAAATATCTGGACCATTTCTTATAAAATAAACTTTAGTTTATCCATCTGTTTATAAGACATTTTCAAATGCAGCCTCTACCTAGTTCTGCTATCCATTCCTGAAAGGAAGGGGCCTCCTCTGACTTCCAGCTCCTAGGAATTATTTTTCTGCCAATCATTAAACTGGTTTGTACCCAGTATCTTATGTGTTTGTCTCTTATGTCACTGTCTGTCCCCCACCTAATATAAACAATTGAGGACATAGTGAAATCTGAGTTTCCAAAACAGTGCAAATGTGTTCATGAACTCTTTTCCAGAAATCCTGAATTTTTGTACAAAACCAGAGGGCATGAGTTAAGTCTCCATCCTCAGTCTTACATATCCAGCAATAAGGAGTATCTTTTAACCCAAGCCTGAACAGTCAGGAAGGGGTCCAATAAAAACGGTGCACTATCTTAAACTGTATAAGGCATATTTTTGCATCCCTAGATGCTGTTTTTTCACCTTGTTATCTAGTTTAATGGACAGACTCTGCAATAATGAGATCGAAGGCAAGACAAATTGTTCAAGTGTCTTCAAATTTTGAACTTTCTAAGCATACTCATACTCATTTGACTCCTGATGATATATAAGCAATTTAGTAGTCCATATTTACTTACTGAACATATTTCTAGCCCAAGAGTCCTCGATTATGAACTTTCTATATATACTTATTGACTTCTACTGATGTTAAATCAGCAATAGAGTACTCCATGTTTGACCAGCTGAACAGATTTCTGGCCAAAGCATCCTTGAACATTAACTTATTATTTATAATCCTTCTAATGTTAAATCAAACAGACAGTAGTCCATATTTGACCAAGTGAACAGATTTCTGGCCAAAGAGTACTCAATCTTAAACATTCTATACAAACTAAATGACTACTTCTGATCTTACATGAGCCAGAAATTAGTCCAAAATTGACATTTTGAACATTTCTGGGCACAGAATCCCCGATCATGAACTTTTTATACATTCTCATTGACTCTGGATGTTATGTTAGCCAGACTGTAGTCTCTATTTGACTTAATGAATATATTTCTGGCCAAAAGTTTCCTCAAATTTGAACTTTTCTATACATTCTCATTAACTTCAGATGTTACATCATCCAGACATTAGTTCATAATTTACATTTTAAACATATTTCTGAGTCCCTAAACATTAAATTATTATATGTACTCCCAGACTCCTTCTGATGTTAAATCAGCCAGACAGTACTATATATTTGACCTTCTGAACATATTTCTGGCCAAGGTGTCCTCAATTTTGAATTTTTTCACATACTCATTAATTTCCGATGTTACATCAGCCACATAGTTCTTTTATATTTGACCTACTAAACATATTTCTTGGCCAAGAGTACTCCAACTTGCAATTTCCATACATACTCATTGACTCTTTCTGATGTTAAATCAGCCAGACAGTAGTCCATATTTGACCTACTAAACAGATTTCTGGACAAAGAGTCCACAGGCTTGAACATTCTATACATACTAATTGACTCCTAATTGATATTACAACTAAACATATTTCTGGCCCAAGAGTTCTCATGACTATATATACTCATTGACTTCTGCTGATGTTAAATCAGCAATAGAGTAGCCCATATTTGACCAACTAAACATATTTCTGGCCAAAGAGTCTCTGAACATTAAATTATCATATATACCTCATAGACTTCTTCTGATGATAGCCAGATGTAGTCCATACTTGACAAACTGAATATATTTCTGTCCCAAGAATCTTGGGATATTTACTTACTAAAACAAACATGCTCATAGACTCCTGATGTTAACGCTAGAAATGCCATGGGGTAAAATTTACCCATGGCTGTTTTTCAAATCTACATGACAGATTTTCAATTAAATATCCCAGTCATTGACTTTTATTATTATTGCTCTTCATTGTCTACTTATGGTAAAATTTAAATAACATGGTTTATCTTAATATGTGATTAATGACATTTTATTATAATATTACAGCACCCAAATATGTATTTATTTCCTTCTAATTCTCTTTGTCAGTTCAGGCTGTATGTTTAGCCTATATTCACCAAAAAGTGATTAGTGTAGCCTGCTTAAAACAGCATAAAACAATAGGACAAAGTTGATTAAAAATAATAATTTCATGAACACTTTTTGAAGACAGTAGTATTATACAGTGACATAATACAATGGAGGTTTTAGGTAATACAACGACCCCTGGTTCTAGTGTTAATCACATATTAAGAAAAACCCATGTTATGAGGATAGTATGTTAAAATGATGTTAAAATAGGGAGAGTAGTCCAAATTTGACCTACTGAACACATTTCTGGCCCGAATGTACTTGATCATGAACATTATATATATTCTCATTGACTCCTTATGATGTTAAATCAGCTATAAAGTAGTCCATATTTGATTATATATTTCTGGCCAAATAGTCCCTGTACATTAACTTATTTTATATGCTCATATTTTATATACTCAAGAATCTATCTGCTGTTGCATTGCAATGCAAACAAGAACTCATTTGGCTGTGCAGCGAAGAGATAACATTTAGTGTAGTGACCTACACAAATTATAACCTTTCGCTGTGTACTGAAAAGCAACAGCTATACAACTTGTTGCATTGCAATTTATACAAGAACTAACTCATTCCGACTTGCACTGAAGAGATAACTTATGTACTGTTGCATTGGATTGCACACACAACCTTCTCACTCTGCATAGAAGAACAACATGTAAGCTATGCACTTGTTGCATTACATTGCACACAAGAACTAACTCATTCCGTTGTGCATTGGAGAGATATATGTGCTGTTGCAGTGAAGAGATAAAATATATGCGGTTGCATTGCATAGCATACAACAGCTAACTTATTAATTTGTGGAAGAATAACATATAAACTAACTCATTCTGACGTGCATTGAAGAGATACAATGTTGCATGATATGGGCAATGTTTCATTTCATTGCATGCAAGAAACTAAGTTAATCCGTTACACATTGAAAAATGTCGTATAATCTATGAGATAACGTATGTGCTGTTGTATTGCAAGCAACAACTAACTTATCCCGCTGCATAACAATAACATTGGAACAAGAACAGCAAATCATTTATGCAGTCATTTCATTGCATCTCATTCAAAAACGTATAAATTATTCCGTTGTGCAGTAAAGAGAGTTATCTTCTGATAAAGATACTTATGTGCTTACTGCATTGCATTGCACACACTGTTTCGCTGTAGCATATGCACATGTATCAGGATAATCAATAAACTTTGGAGTTTTCATGAACTGTGTTCGTTAATCACTAACTTGGCCCCGACCAGTCTGCATAAGATGAGCCCACTTGACACCTTTGTGGACCCGTGAGGGTAAACAGAAAACTCCAACTTCCTCACTTTGGTGACTTCAAAAGGAGCACCCCCCAGAGACTGACCAGATCCACATTCCAACACCCACACACACAGGCACACACAAAAACACACACACAGACACATACAGAAACACACAAACATACATTTTTGACTGTATATGTAAAATACAACTATGCCAACATATACCCATCCTGTATTTTGAAGCGTATGCATGTTTTCTAGTGTTTAAATGAGTGTATTTGTGCTAGTGTTAGTTGTAATAAGGGAATTTTGTCTGTAAACCATAACTTCTTGTATATGCCTTTCTGATCTGATCTCGAGTTTGATCTCGTTTTAAAGCTCCGGACTCGAGCTATTCACTGAGAGATGTCACATAGATGACAAATGCATTTTTCGATGTGTTTAATGATATTGTGAAGAAAGCACTCCATCTCGAAATCCGATCTGATAGTCGTAAAGTATGCAAATTCATCTAGGAGACCAAACAAAGAAAGAGCTTGCCCGCCAACTTTGCATCACTGTCATTGGCCATTCCACCTCAAGGAGGTGTGTCGGCCTATCTGTCATAAAAAGGAACACCGGGATTCTCCTGTGTGTGCTCCCGACGGCCCTGAATCATTCACGCGGGTTCTCCCGATTGTCTCACGAGCACCTCGTGCACGTTTCTCCCGGACGTCTCCGGTGACCACGCGCTGCCATCGCGCTCAGCTTCGGGACCGCCATCTTCCAGCGAAACTCACTCTCAAGTGCTCAGTTCAAACCTTCCCGCGGAACGGAAGAAGCCAACGAACCGCACCAGCGCTAAACTGAAATTTGACATGCACAACCAATGCAAGTATACTGCCGTTTCTCAATCTTAGATGATAAAACTGATTTCCGTGCTGGCTTAGGACTGTTTGTAAGTTTGCTACTTGCCTTCTCTCTTTCCTTCTCTACTTCCACTCTTGTACATAGGTGTGTATACTCTTGTATATATATTTAGACGTATAACCTCTGTATTCGTAGTTTGCATATATTAAAACGTTATTCACGCTCGATTGTTCTGTTTGTTCTTTCAACTGAAGACCAAGTCACTTTAACGTTTTTCGATCGCTTTATGCTTTGATGCTATAATAGCAAATTATTTTTATGGCCAGAGAATATCTCCGTTGATAATATTCTATGAGAAGCAACGGTTTGCTGGACGAACTGGTAGTTTCTCTAAATAATTATTGAACCTGAACTAATCATATATGTAATTAATTATAATTCGTTGTAATTGATTCACAATATATGTTTAATTCCCCCTTGGGTCAATATGTGCATAATAATTCATAAAACCTTATGAATTATTATATTCATATTCCACCCATAAATTGATTAATAACCGCTACATCGTTACATATTATATTTGGTGGAGAATGCGGGCAACATTTTAAACTTGGTTTTTGGTAAAAGAGCAATGTAGAATAATTTGTGTGTGATTTAATGTGCATGCGCGCTTTATTCAGTGAGACGACGCACGCGTCCTCACTCTACACACCGTTAACAAGCTGCTGTTTGTGTCTAAAAACACTGCAGGCCTAGCCTTGGTTGACCGTGAAATAACTGCAGTTCATTAATATTCAGACTTGTATGCAAGAGGGCGACAGTCTTTTGCAATACAGTTTTAATATTAATTTCCGCTTGAATAAACGAATTGAATCGTCTTCAGTGAGTTTAGAGAGTCGTGGCGAGATTCCTGCGATCCCTCTTTCAAGGCCTTATTATCTGCCACTATTAAATCTGAATTACTTGTGTCGTCCAAATAATTCACAATAGTTGGCGCTCCTGGGTTACGTCGTTTGGCCTAGCTACCCAAACCACGTGATCCCCCTTACAAATCTAATCGGAGAGCAGCTCATCTGGTTTATCCGCAAAAGTTACATATTCGCGTACATTTTGCACCAAAGGGACTGATTCCCAGAGTTGTGTACCCGTGAGTAAAACGGTACATATATATTTATGAAAGAATCCGCTGAGGTTCTATAGTTGTAATCGTGACCGTGCAGTTAAAACAGCGTAAGGGTCAGAACCCCACAAGCGCTCGTTTTTATATCACGAATTAAAGAAAGGGGATGCAGTAACTCTGACCCGACGCCAGAGGGCAGTCTGCTCAGGTGTGGCACCCCTCCCTACTTATTGGTTGTGTGGACTCATTGACGCCACCGCGTGGACGTTCTGAGTTAAAGCCGCTCCATACTTTGAACTGAAATTATCTCCAAATTATCTTTTGCTTCTCTATACTGCGGGGAGTTGTAAAAGTAATTTGCTTTTGGTGGTTATGCTTTCCAATCATTGTTGGAATGTGGTTTACTGATTTAAATTTTATTTAAACACGTTTAAATTTTTAATTTAAATTAAGTTTCCCTTCCAACAAGAGAATTCACTTTCTGAGAGTGCTCCCCCTGGTGGGACACTGCCAGATAAGTCAATTCTCTTTTCCTTGTATTTTTTTTTTTTTTCCTGTGTTCACAGATCTACTTTATTTTATTTTATTTTATTTTTTTTTTATTTTATTTTATTTTATTCTACTTTGTTTTATTTCATCTATTCCCTTTTTGTCTTTTCTCTCTCTTTCTCTCAAGTTATTTCTTTATTTTTACTTTGGAAAGTCATTCCCTTTTGTTACTTAATGTTTTATTTTATTCACTCTTGGTTCTGGGTCCTGTTTGTTATTGGCTGGCAATAACATTCACGCACACCCAAGCCTCCCTTATTTCATACACTTATTTTAAATTTAATTAAATAACATTTAATTGAATCTTAAAATTAAGTAGTGTCAATCAGTTGGCATTTTGCTCATCAACAAGCAATTCTCTTTAGGAAAAATCACAAATAGGGAAGGCTTTCTCCTTTCTTTTCCCCATTCTGTTATTCTATGCACTCATTTAAATTTGATTGAACAAGATTTCATTTAAATTTGAATCAAGTGCATCTGAATTATCCTCGTTGCTTTCTCTTTTCCCATTTGCTCATTTCAGTTCTAGTTTAACTAGTTCATTCTGTCATTGTAGGCTCATTTTCTTTTGTCATACACACTTAATTATTTAAGTTTGGTTTAAACAAGATTTAAACTGAGATTTAAATTTACAATTAAACTGTGTTTGTGTGACCACTTGTGTATTCGCAGATAAGGCCCTTCACCGCCTGGTGGTGAGTTGACGGTCGCCCCAGTGAGTTCCAGTGAGTGGAGCCGCCTAGCCTGGCGGGTCTCGCACTGATTGTGTGTGAATCGGGGACATTCTGACCTCGTGTCACGGGCAACACGCAAGGACGTCAGCGAGTTGTGTATCAGGCACAGGGAGACAACGAGCCCAGATTGACAACAAACGGCAATTTTGTTTAATTTCCCTGCTCAGGCTTCTGCACGACAGAACTGCCCGTTTGGAGTAACTGCCCGTAAAGGGGACAGACTCTGAGTTCAGGGAAAACTCAATTTTGACCGGTCACCCTGGCCGTTGCCGCAAATACCTTACCGAAGTGCGCAATTGTGCTGATGTTCCCTGTTTGAGAGGTTGCACCGTGTTACAAAGGGGACAGGTTGCCACGGACACCGCAGTCGAGTGTTTGAACGTCTAGGAAAGGTTGCCTGCCATTGAGTTCTTATCTGAGCACCCACGATTCACCCAGGCCTAAATTAGTGACATACAGTCACTTCACCTCATTGAAAGCCACAGAATATTACATATTCTTCGATTATTCAGGTGCGGGCCAACCCTTATACTCTCGATCCATACCATCCCTCTAGGTTTTATGACGCAACAGTGCACTCGCCTGGCCCCGTCATAAACCCAGCTGTGATAGGAAGTTTAAGTTCACTTCTCCCCTCTAGCCCTTCTGTTTTATTTTATTGTTTTATCCTCTCTATTTGTTTACCGGTCTATTTCATTTAACTGCATCCATCCTGTTCTGTTCTGTTCTGTTTTGCTTTTCTACTGTGTTTGTTTCTTTCAGTTCATGTAAAAGCAGAGCCTGTGAGAGCCATCACGGAAAACTGAGTAATAGATAGACGACCGAGCAGCGAGAGTCATCAAAGGACTCTTAGGGCTACCGCCTGTCAAATTTTTATTCAAATCCGGCACTCACCCACACAAATTGACCCGCGTGGTCCTTTTGGCTATCGACAATTAAGTGTCTAGCCTACATTCCACTAACTGTCTGCACCAGTTAACTGGAACCAAACCAAAGAATTATATAATCATGCATTATTATAAGTCGTTAGTTCTGCGCACGTGCTTGCATTGGTTCTGTTTGTGCTGTCTTTCTCTCGCCAACAGCAAGCTAACGTGTTCAGAGCAGCCAGCCCCAGCACCCACGGGGACCGACTCAAGACCTGGTTGGGCTCCCTGACCAGCACGTTCCTGCCCAACGACGCTGTGGATCCCCAGCACCTAAGCAACGAGCAGCTGGACGACAACCTGAAATGACTGATGGCCCACGATCCGACGCCGAGCTACAAAGAATGGGCGAAAGTCATCCGAGCCATCGCCCACAACCTCAAGCTCCAGGCGGAGGATGCCCGGAGGAATCAGGCCCAGATTCAATCGTCACCACGATCAGCGACTCGTCGAGATCCAGGACCAGCGTTGGACAGCGGATGAATCCAAACCCGAGCTACAGGAGGAGCTGCAAAGACTTCAAAAAGCCCTTGCAGAGCTCCACCTGGAGGTGGAGCGTAGAGAACTGACTGAAAAACTCCAACACAGCGAAGCTCCCCTAGCCAAAGCAGAGACTAAGCCGAAAGACAGACACACTAAAGCCCTGACCTGTGAAAATCATCTTAAACAGGCCCAGAAAGGAGTTATGGCTCCGAAACAACAAAGAGACTATGTGAATGAACTTGACACTGGTTACAGAGAACTGAAAAGTGGCCATGGGAGGGGAAACACACATCACCGAGTTTCCCCTAACCAGTCAAGAAGCCCTAATTCCAAATGGGGTTAAAAGTCCACTGCCCAAAACGTCCAGCGGCCAGGAAGCTTTGCTAGCAGCTGTCACATCCAACTGCCTGCACCTGCGAGAGGCTCTGATCCAAAAGCTTTCTGACCCTGCATCAGATCAAGGGCTCCCTGCTGCCATGGACCTAAAACGGGGCAGACTGAAAAACCCATACACTTGCTACAGCCGACTGCAAATGGCCTACATCAGAGCATGTGGTCAGCCAGCAATGGAGGAAGATTTCATCTTCAACACTCTGCACAGAGCTGCACCCTGCGGTGAGTGATCATCTGGCAGCCTTGGCCTGCTCACGAAGCATGTCTATTCAGCAGCTGCGCGACTTGGTCAACGAAGCTCAGCCAAGCAGAGAACTGCTCTAAAAGGACTGTAGAAAATCCAACCAGTTATCCAGGCTCCGATCACTGCCCAGAAACCTGTCCTTACCTTTTTGAAAGACTGAGAAATGAAGCTGAAAGACAAAATCAGACTCTCAAGTCACAAAGATGTGAGCTGAATGTGCAGTCGCACAGTCCAAATGAGGTCCACCTTGAACACACAGCTCCCACGCACCACACCATTGGTCGAGTGAGCCTGGTACCTCCTGTGTGCGTAGCGCAAATGGACACGTTTCTCTGTTTCACCCACAAAGACCTGCTAGACTGTTTTGAGCCCTTATTGAACGCCAGACCGCTGAAAATCTGGGCTCAAGTGTGTGAACTTCTGCCTTCCCAGTCACCCAGACCACCTGAGCCAGACGGTCAGGTCACAGAGGTCGCGGGAAATCTCCCAGCTAACCGCGGGAACCCCGTCTCAGAGCACAGTTCAAGTTCGCTACCCGGTGCACTTCAACTCACCATAGACTGTAACTCCCTCTGCTCCAAGGTCACGACAGACTCACAGCTGAATGATGTAACTACAACAGACATTATTCTCGCATTGTGGGCAGACAACTCAGCCTTCAGCCACACGCTGTTAAGTGCTCTCATTGAAGGAACACCGGACCTCCCATTTGTCAACATGCAAACACGCTTCCCATTGGACTTTCGTCTGTCAACCATGATGACTGTCAAGGACATCTGCGTTGTGAACTTCAAATGGAACAACCGGCATTTAACCCATCACTTCCTGGTCCTTCCAGACCTCCTGATGCACTCTAATGCTCATACGGACAGTGCAAATGAGTTGTTGTGGGTCCCAATGACTGTACAGCTTCCTGTTGTTCCTGTCAACACTGCCAACTTCCTGTCAGGCCAGACCATCCAACAGGTCTGCATCCTGAGCAACATACAGGAAACGGTAGTACCACCTTACACCAAAGGGGGTGCTGTTTGGATCAACATACAGGAAATGGTAGTACCACCTTACACCAGAGGGGGTGCTGTTTGGCTCAACAGGCGATGTGGTCAAACCCTAAGCCACACGCTGGGCTCCTTCACACTTTCACCTGAAGGCGTGGAACTTGGAATCACTCTAAAAGCCACACCCCTAACTGAAGTGTCACCCTATGTAGTTCACAGTTGGCTCAACGAAGGCATGGTCACAGACATCAGCATTCCAAAGCCTACCATCTAGAATGGATAATGGAACCACGGCTATGACTTTGAACTCAGGTTAACAGTCATTAACTTAATACCAGCTGCCATGGTCCCAGAAGGAAGCTTAAGCAACACAAGTTTCACAGCATCCTTCAAGAGCATCTCCATCACTCCCATCAAACTGGTACCCACTGAACAGGTGCGCAGAACGGAGCTGATGGAGGACAAACACCTTGCAGTACCCACAGTCTCTAACCAGCCGGCCTGTGAAACTCAAAAAGGTGCTGCACCTCCAACAGCCAACCTGACAGTTAACACCACAACAGAGGAGCCATTCCCAAGGTTTGAGTCTAAAGGCCAACAGATTCAGAAAGATGCAAATGCCCAAAGAATGATGCAGACTGTCAAAAACTCAGACAGGTCCTGAACAAATTCAAAGTGACATTTGACAAAGACTTTTTAGGCTGGGGTCTCACTAAACTTCACCCAGTGCATAGTGCAACACACCCAAATGCTCCTCCCACCTTCATCAGGCAATACAAAAGTCACATCACCTCACATGAACCAGTGCAGGAAACTATTTGTTTCATGGAGGGAAAAAGGTGTTAGCTGCCCATGCAACAGCACCTATTCAGTCCCCATCTGGTCCATTGTCAAACCAGACAGCAAGTGGCGACCCACCATCGACTTCAGGAAGTCAAACCAGCAAGTGCCACTGCCACAACGTGCCAGAAAGCACAAGTCTGCACGGAGCGGAGATTCAGCTGCCTGCCAAAACTGCTATAACAGCACACCAGCGTTGACACTTAAGATAAAGGTACCCCAACAACAGCAACCAACCTGTCACAGGTACCTCAAAGAGAATGCGTGCCAAGGAATGCCCATGGCCTACGTCGATAGACGTTTCTACATCCATGAGGGCATCCTACAGGCAAATGCAGGGGTACGATGGTTAAACAACCAACCCTGCCACCCACCGAACAGCAGGTGGGGTCCCCAGTCATGTCAGTATGGTGAAGCAGCAGCTACCCTCAAAACCCTTCACGTCTCCTTTAGCTCATAACCATCAGAGAACTCATTTGCACAGACTCACACTATGCCAGACGTGGGTTTCAAATGCCATCTTCTGAGCTGGAAACAGACTGGTTTCAAAACTGAACACAACATGCCGGTGAAACATCAACACATGTTCCAAACACGTGATGACACCACCCAAACACACAACACGTTTGTTTACTGGGAAAAGGTGAAAAGACGTTAAAGCAACCAGGGCATGGCAAAGGCACAAACGTCCAAACTAATGCCCGTGCCAAGACTGGCACACCACACGGCAACCTATGGTACCCCCACCCCAGTCACCCACCCTTAGTGTGGCAACAACAACCCGCAGCCAGCGGACTGTTCCTGCAACATTTCCCGCCTTACTGCCACTGCCACTGACAACCAAACTTGCCAACACTTCCATGCGAAATGTTTTGCACCACCACTCATACCCCTCCAACCTCCCGTTCACGCCATCTGGTCCCACGACGGCCCCTGGCCACAAACGACTACATGAGACCAACCACATGCTGCGTGTGGGAGTGAACTTTCTAATATATGTCCCTGATGTCCTCATTGCGCCAAAGCTTGTACTGCCACAGGGCCAAAAGGGGGGTGAACGGATATACACCCACAACACACCAGGTGCCAAACACCATGGCACCAGAACTATTTATGAGACTTTGAAACAAGTGGCGTACTGGCCCAGCATGCAGAAAGATGTGGCAGAGTATGTCAGAGAATGTCAGGTTTGCTGTCAAGTCCAAACTGTAAACCCAAATCACAGAGCTACACTGCAACGCAGAGGAGTCACGTTTCCACGGTCAGTTGACCAGAAAGACTGGACTGTAGAACCTCCTCTGACGCTCATGGCCATCACAGACACCATACAGGAGTCAACTCAGGTGTTCCCCACGGAACTACTGATGGCACGGCAGGTGCCACTGCCGCTGCACCTGTACCAACCAGGAGACTCGAGTCTCATCACAGCCTACTCCACTCATCAGCATCGCAACAAGCTCCGCCTACAGCTGAGAGAACAACTCGCAACACAGAGCCAAACCCTGCAAACCATCTGCAAATCCTGGAAAGGTATTGTGGCTGTTCTCTGTACTCACAGTTTCTTGCCGATCCAAACGGCGAACTCAAGGAAGCAACTGTTTACAGTCCTCCAGAATGACTTTGCCCAAAATCAGCTGGTTATAGCTCTGGTGACAGACCTGCTGCGAGAAGTTAGCTTCTCTATGGACAGAGTGGCTATGAATAGGATTCCTCAGTATCCTACACAAACTGTGCTGGACTTTGCTACTGGCAGACCCACCAAGACCGTTCCATCCCACCTCACTGACTCCCTGGGTGCTGCCATCCTACTGCACGTCGACCCCGAGCAGAATGAGGTGGCTGTCCTTCTCAATCTACCCATCGGTGAACCAGATAACATCTCCAGACCCAAAGACAAGGTCAATATCAGGTGGTGGCAATGTAACACCCATGCCAAGAAACACACCTCAGATGTGGTAGCCCACCACAACAGCAACCCACGGCTGTGCCTGGCTCCCCACTTTTGCAGACGTAGTTTCACCAAAGACTTTCAGTACTTCTCCCCTAACCAGCTCTTCCTCAAAAACCACACTGAAGGAAGGGGCCGGTTGCAGCCCGTGACCGGACACACACGCTGCCCTGCCGAGGCCAAACCTCGCACCCCAGTCATCGGAACACAAGCTGAGATTGTGGGTGATCGACTGCTCGTCCGCACCCCCACTCATGCTGCCACCCTAACCTACAATCAGCACAACACCGCCACTCGTGTCAGCCTGCCCAATCCAAGTAAGTGGATCCAGGTACCCCTGGGTTCCATCCTTCACCGCAGCCATCTGGCAGTGTACTGTCTCTCAAGCAAAGAGGACCAGTCAGAACTGGAAATCCCATCCTCCTCCAGGAATCACCATCACACCTTAGATCCAGGACTGGAACTGAGGATTGACAAAAGGGGGGTCCCAGCTAAGTGACAGTACTCCTATCGATGCAGCCCTCCAAGCACTCTCACGACTGCCTGTCCTGTCCAGCTCACCTAAAGCCCAAGCTTGGACTCCTGCCAACACAACCCGTTGCCTCTCCATGGCAATCAAGTACGCACTCGCCCTGGGCCTGGCCTTCATCCTATCCCAAGGGATCAAAGGGATGCAAGAGTCCATGGGCAAGTGCTTATCTGCTCTCCCTCAAGGACCAGTAGGAACCACCTGCTGCGTGACCATCCGGATTCATGTGCCATCGAACTTGGTTACCGTCCAACGAAGTCCGCACAGGAACTTCGTTGGCCGAAGGGGGGTCTGCAGCATATGCACATGTATCAGGATAATCAATAAACTTTGGCGTTTTCAGAACGCTTTTAACCTGATGAACTGTGTTCGTTAATCACTAACTCGGCCTGACCAGTCTGCATAAGATGAGCCCACTTGACACCTTTGTGGACCCGTGAGGGTAAACAGAAAACTCCAACTTCCTCACTTTGGTGACTTCAAAAGGAGCACCCCCCCAGAGACTGACCAGATCCACATTCCAACACCCACACACACAGGCACACACAAAAACACACACACAGACACATACAGAAACACATAAACATACATTTTTGACTGTATATGTAAAATACAACTATGCCAACATATACCCATCCTGTATTTTGAAGCGTATGCATGTTTTCTAGTGTTTAAAGTGAATGTATTTGTACTAGTGTTAGTTGTAATAAGAATTTTGTCTGTAAACCATAACTTCTTTTTGTCTTTCTGATCTATCTCGAGTTTGATCCGTTTTAAATCCGGACTCGACTTCTGAGAGATGTCACATATGCAAATGCTTTCGATGTGTTTAATGATTGTGAAGAAAGCACTATCTCGAAATCCGATCTGATAGTCGTAAAGTATGCAAATTCATCTAGGAGACCAAACAAAGAAAGAGCTTGCCCGCCAACTTTGCATCACTGTCATTGGCCATTCCACCTCAAGGAGGTGTGTCGGCCTATCTGTCATAAAAAGGAACACCAGGATTCTCCTGTGTGTGCTCCCGACGGCCCTGAATCATTCATGCGGGTTCTCCCGATTGTCTCACGAGCACCTCGTGCACGTTTCTCCCGGACGTCTCCGGTGACCACGCGCTGCCATCGCGCTCAGCTTCGGGACCGCCATCTTCCAGCGAAACTCACTCTCAAGTCCTCAGTTCAAACCTTCCCGCGGAACGGAAGAAGCTAACGAACCGCACCAGCGCTAAACTGAAATTTGACACGCACAACCAATGCAAGTATACTGCCGTTTCTCAATCTTAGATGATGAAACTGATTTCCGTGCTGGCTTAGGACTGTTTGTAAGTTTGCTACTTGCCTTCTCTCTTTCCTTCTCTACTTCCACTCTTGTACATAGGTGTGTATATTCTTGTATATATATTTAGACGTATAACCTCTGTATTCGTAGTTTGCAAATATTAAAACGTTATTCACACTCGATTGTTCTGTTTGTTCTTTCAACTGAAGACCAAGTCACTTTAACGTTTTTCGATCGCTTTATGCTTTGATGCTATAATAGCAAGTTATTTTCATGGCCAGAGAATAACTCCGTTCATAATATTCTATGAGAAGCAACGGTTTGCTGGACGAACTGGTAGTTTCTCTAAATAATTATTGAACCTGAACTAATCATATATGTAATTAATTATAATTCGTTGTAATTGATTCACAATATATGTTTAATTCCCCCTTGGGTCAATATGTGCATAATAATTCATAAAACCTTATGAATTATTATATTCATATTCCACCCATAAATTGATTAATAACCGCTACATCGTTACATCGCTGTGCATTAAAAAACAACATATAAGCTATGCACTTGTTGCATTGTAATGCACACAAGAACTAACTCATTCAGCTGTGCATTGGAGAGAGAACATATGTGCTGTTGTATTGCATTACATACAAGATGTATGTAATTTAATTTAAATGTAATTTATTTCTTTGTGCATTGCAAAGACAACGCATGATGTACTTTCGCATTGCCAATGCACACACGATCTAAACGAGGTCCTTTGAAGAATAACATATTGCAGTTTTATTCCACTGCTTACACACAAAATCCTTACTTGCCACACAATTTCTGAAAACACTCAACACTAACTTAAATCATTTGCTCATTGAAGAATAGCATGTAATCTATGCGCTCATTTCATTGCTTTGTATTCAAGAACTAATTCATTCCGTTAATAGATAACATGTGCTCTTGCATTGCATGGCACGCACGACCTCTTGCTGTGCATTGAAGAACAGCATTTAAACTATGCACTTTTTGCATTGAAATTCATACAACTACTAACTCATTCCGTTGTGCAGTGAAGAGATATATGTGCTGTGGCATTGCACTTGCACACAAAACCTTTCACTGAGCGTTGAAGAAAAATATAAAAGCTATGCAATACTTGAAACTCTCTCATTCCATTGTGCATTGGAGAGGTAACGTGTCGTTGCATTGCAATGCATTCAAGATGTAACTTATTGCTTTATGCATTGCAAAGACAACACATAACGTGTTTTCGCATTGCATTGCAGGCGATCTATGATGTCCTTTGAAGAATGCACTTGTTGCATTGTAATGCATACAAAAACTAACTCGTCCCGTTTTACAATGAAGACAAAACATATGTGCTGTTGCACTGCATTGCACACAAGATCTAACTCATTTCTTTGTGCATTGAAGAGACAACACATAACATAAGCTGAGCTGTTGCATCACAATGCATATAAAGAACTAACTCATTCTGCCGTGCATTAAAGACATAACCTATGTGCTGTTGCATTTGCACTGCATAAAATATCTTAATCCGTTGCACAATAATCTATGCACTCATTTTATTGCATTGTATACAGGAGCTAATTAATTCCGTTGTGCAATGAAGAGATAACGCGTGTGCCACTGCATTGCATTGAACACACGACCTTTCGCTGTGCATTGAAGAACAACATATAAGCTAAGCACTTGTTGCGGTGTAATGCATACAAGAACTAGTCAGCTTTTACAATGAAGACATAACATGTGCTGCTGCATGTGCAAGATCTAACTAATTTTTTGTGCAGTGAAGAGACAACACACAACATAACATAAGCTGAGCTGTTGCATCACAATGCATACAAGAACTAACTCATTCCGCCGTGCACTGAGGACATAACTTATGTGCTGTTGCATTGCATTGTGTAAAACATCTAACTTATTCCAACGTGCATTGAAGAGATATCACATATGTGTCGCATTGCACACACGATCTACGATGTCCTTTTTAAGAATAACATGTAAGCTACGCACTTGTTGCAATCTAATGCATACTAGAACTAAGCCCGTATTACAATGAAGACATAACATATGTGCTGTTGCTTTGCACATATCAAGAACCAACTTATGGAGAAATAGCATATGTGCATATCTTGCATTGTATGGAACACACTACCTCTCGCTGTGCATTAAAGAACAACCTATAAAATATGCACTTGTTGCATTACAATGCATTCAAGAACTAACTCGTTTCGTTGTGCATTGGATAGATATATGCTGTTGAATTGCAAGCAACAACTAACGTATCCAGCTCTGTGTTAAAGTTATCACTTTGAGACATAACATCACATTAAAGAATATCATGTAATCTATGCGGTCCATTCAAGAATACACTTGTTGCTGTAACGAAGGCGGGACTCAGAGTAAGATCCAAATGCAGCTTTATTAAAAGGTGAGCGTGGTCGTACAGGCAGGGGTCAGATAACAGCAAACAGGTACAGCAAGGAACAGGCAGAATCGTAGTCAGGAACAAGCAGAGGGTCAGGGCTGGCAGATATCAATCACAGGTCAGTATACAAAGCAAAGTTCAGGACAGGCGGCACAGGATCGTAGATGGGAAACAGACAGGCAGACAAGATATAAACGCTTGGAAATGTATCACAGGGAAAACAAGACCTAGCAGTGCGGTGATGTGTGTAAGAGTCTTTTATAGTCCTGGTAATGAGCTGCAGCTGGGTGTGGTGATTAGTGATTAGTGTTAAGTGTGTGCAGGTGAGTGGCAGAGAGGATGATGGGAGATGTAGTCTGGGAACTGACAGGAACAGACGGTGATCATGACATAACGCCCCCCTCCCGGAAGGCGCGTCCTCGCGGCGTAAAAGGAACAGCTAGGGAGGGAGGGTGGGTGCATTGGAGACCTGCATGCAGACAGGAACGGGGTCCCCAATGCAGGTCCAGGAACTCGGGCAGCCACGGCGGGTCAGGAGCCTCGGGCAGCCACGGCGAGTCCGAAGTGTCAGCAGGCCACGGGGATCAGGTGGCTTGGGTAACCTCGGCAGGTCAGGTGACTTGAGCAACCACGGCAGGTCAGGCGGGTCAGATGGCTCGAGCAGCCCCAGCAGGTCAGGTGGTCTGGGTAACCACGGTAGGTCAGGTGGTTTGGGTAACCACGGCAGGTCAGGTGGTCTGGGTAACCACGGCAGGTCAGGTGGTCTGGGTAACCACGGCAGGTCAGGGTCTGTAAACGGCCCTAATTGTTCAAAGGCCAATGACGGCAGTGGCCGGGCTGGGTCCCCACCCACAAGCTCCCCACCCCTGGGTATACTGCCCCCCCCAAAAAGTTCTTGGGGATTTCAACAGGGTCCATAATAGGTTCGTGGACAGAAGGCCTGGATGGCACCAGCAGGGCAGAACGCTTGGGCGGCGGCGGCAGGGCTGACCAAGGGTGCTCAGTGGCCATATCAGGGAGAGCAGACAGCTCGGTGACGGCCTCCGTGGCCGTATCAGGGAGAGCGGGCAGCTCGGTGACGGCCTCCGTGGCCGTATCAGGGAGAGCGGGCAGTTCGGTGACGGCCTCCATGGCCGTATCAGGGAGAGCAGACAGCTCTGGGACGGCAGCGGGCTCGGGCTGCTCCGGGGCTGCAGCGGGCTCGGGCTGCTCCGGGGCTGCAGCGGGCTCGGGCTGCTCCGGGGCTGCAGCGGGCTCGGGCTGCTCCGGGGCTGCAGCGGGCTCGGGCTGCTCCGGGGCTGCAGCGGGCTCGTAGACTGCTCCTACGTCAATAGAGCTCGAGTTCCTCAACGCACGCAGGACAGCCAAGACATAAAAAGTGAGCACAGCCCTCTGGGCCAAGACAGGACAGACCAGGAGAGCAGGCTGTGCTGGAGCGGACTCACTGGCTGGAGCGGACTCACTGGCTGGAGCGGACTCACTGGCTGGAGCGGGTTCTGGAGCGGACTCAATGGCTGGAACAACCCCTGCATCCTTGAGCATCGCAGGGGCGGCCATCTTGCCCGTGGGCACTGGCAAGGCAGCCATCTTGTCCATCGCGTCCAGGGCGCTTGAGTTCATAGCAACCGGCAAACTTGAGAGCGTTGCAAGAGTTGAACGTGAGAGCGTGGCAACCGGCGAATTTGAGTGCGTGGCAACCGGCGAATTTGAGTGCGTTGCAACCGGCAGGCTTGAGTGCGTTGCCACCGGCAGGCTTGAATGCAAAGCGGCCGGCGTGGGTTTTGGAATTCCAGCCGCTCGTGCTGTAGTCAGCGGTGGATCAGCCACACTGGAACGCAACCCTCTCCGCTCCCTGACTGATCTAGAGACGTGACGTGTCTCTGGGCGATCAGCGGAGACGTGACGTGTCTCTGGGCGATCAGCGGAGACGTGACGTTGCTCTGGGCGATCAGCGGAGACGTGACATTGCTCTGGGCGATCAGCGGAGACGTGACGTGGCTCTGGGCGATCAGCGGAGACGTGACTTGGCTCTGGGCGATCAGCGGAGACGTGACTTGGCTCTGGCCGATCAGCGGAGACGTGACTTGGCTCTGGGCGATCAGCGGAGACGTGACGTGGCTCTGGGCGATCAGCGGAGACGTGACGTGGCTCTGGGCGATCAGCGGAGACGTGACGTGGCTCTGGGCAATCAGCGGAGACGTGACGTGGCTCTGGGCGATCAACGAAGGCGTGACTTGTTGTTGCGGCCGCCATTTTGTGCGTGTTCTCGGGCATGGCAGCCATTACAGGATTCACCGTGGTGTCGGAATCCTCCGCGACACCCACAGTGAAAGTTGAACCAACTGCGAGCAGGGCAAAGTCCAGGAATTCCATGAACGATCCTCGGGGACCATGGGTGAGTAAATTGTTCTTTAGTGGTTCGTTTAATCCATAAACAAAGAAGTCAATAAGGGCACAGTCCGGCAGATCAGAAAAATGAGCAATGTCCAGGAATCTCTGAATATGTGCCTCCAGGGTGCAGTTACCTTGACGAAGGCTGACAAGGTGCATTGCAGGATCCATGCTGGGACTAGGACGCCCAACAAAGCTGCTGAATCTTGGTGTGGCTAGGTCTTCTGTAACGAAGGCGGGACTCAGAGTAAGATCCAAATGCAGCTTTATTAAAAGGTGAGCGTGGTCGTACAGGCAGGGGTCAGATAACAGCAAACAGGTACAGCAAGGAACAGGCAGAATCGTAGTCAGGAACAAGCAGAGGGTCAGGGCTGGCAGATATCAATCACAGGTCAGTATACAAAGCAAAGTTCAGGACAGGCGGCACAGGATCGTAGATGGGAAACAGACAGGCAGACAAGATATAAACGCTTGGAAATGTATCACAGGGAAAACAAGACCTAGCAGTGCGGTGATGTGTGTAAGAGTCTTTTATAGTCCTGGTAATGAGCTGCAGCTGGGTGTGGTGATTAGTGATTAGTGTTAAGTGTGTGCAGGTGAGTGGCAGAGAGGATGATGGGAGATGTAGTCTGGGAACTGACAGGAACAGACGGTGATCATGACAGTTGCATTGTAAATGTATACAAAAACTAACTCATTCTGCCGTGCATTAAAGACATAACCTATGTGCTGTTGCACTTGCATTGCATAAAATATCTTAATCCGTTGCACTTTGAAGAATAGCATATAATCTATGCACTCATTTTATTGCATTGTAAACAGGAGATAATTTATTCCCTTGTGCAATGAAGAGATAACGCATGTGCCACTGCATTGCGTTGAACTCACGACCTTTCGCTGTGCTTTGAAGAACAACATATAAGCTATGCACTTGTTGAGGTGTAATGCATATAAGAACTAGTCCCGTTTTACAATGAAGACAATAACATATGTGCTGTTGCATTTGCTTTGCATACAATATCCGTTGCACACTGAAGTTTTACAATGTGCATATGCACTCATTTTATTGCATTGTATACAGGCGCTAATTTATTCCGTTGTGCAGTGAAGAGATAGTTGCTGTTGCATTGCATTGCATAAAATAACTTATTACATACTGTAGTGTATTTAAGAATAAAGCATGACATATGCAATGTTTCATTTCATTGCATGCAAAGAAACTAACTTAATCCGTTGCACATTTAAGAATAATTAAATTCAAGCAACAACTAACTTATCCAGCTGTCTATTGAAGAGATAACATATGAGACATAACGTCACATAGAAGAAAAGCATATAATCTATGCACTCATTTCATTTCATTGTGTACAAGAAATAAATTATTCTGTTGTAATTCATACAACTACTAACTCATTCCGTTGTGCATTGAATATATAACATATTTGATATTGCATTGCATTGCATAAAATAACTTATTCTGTTGTGTATGTAAGAATAAAACATTTCATTGCATGCAAGAAACTAACTTAATCCGTTGCACATTTAAGAATAATTAAATTCAAGCAACAACTAACTTATCCAGCTGTCTATTGAAGAGATAACATATGAGACATAACGGCACATTGAAGATAAGCATATAATCTATGCACTCATTTCACTGGATTGTATACAAGAACTGAATTATTCCGTTGTGCAGTGAAAAGATACATGTCCTGGGGCATTGCACTTGCACACACGACCTTTCAGTGCGCATTGAAAAACAGTATTAAAGCTATGAAATTGTTGAATTTTAATGCATACAAGAACTAACTTATTCCGTTGTGCATTGGAGAGGTAACGTGTTGTTGTGTTGCAATGCATTCAAGGTGTAACTTCTTGCTGTGTGCATTGCAAAGACAACACATAAAGTGTTTTCGGAAAGTGTTACAATGAAGACAATAACATATGCTGTTGCATTGCACAGCACACAAGATCTAACTAATTTTTTTGTGCCATGAAGAGACAACACATAACATAAGTTGAGCTGTTGCATCACAATGCATACAAGAACTAACTCATTCCGCACTTCATATCATTGCCGTGTATACAAGAACCAACTTATGTCTGTTGTGTAATGGAGAAATAGCATATGTGCTCTAGCATTGCATGGCACACACGACCTCTCGCTGTGCATTGAAGAAAAACATATAAAATATGCACTTGTTGCATTACAATGCATTCAAGAACTAACTCGTTTCGTTGTACAATTGGAGAGATATGTGCTGTTGCATTGCAAGCAACAACTAACTTATCCAGCTGTGTATTAAAGTTATCACTTTAAGACATAACATCACATTAAAAAATATCATATAATCATATGCACTCATTTCATTGTATTGTGTACAAGAAATAAATTATTCTGTTGTGAAGTGAAGAGGTACACGACACACGACCTAACTTATACAGGTCGTGCATACTTAGGCGTGTTCCTGTATACTTATACAGGAACTAATTTATTCCCTTGTGCAGTGAAGAGATAACACATGTGCCGCTGCATTGCATTGCGCACACGACCTTTCGCTGTGCGTGGAAGAACATGTTACATTGTAATGCACTAACTCGTCCCGTTTTACAATAAAGTCATAACATATGTGCTGCTGCATTGCATTGCATAAAATATCTAACATATTCTGTTGTATATTTAAGAATAAAATATGATATATGCAATGCTTCATTTCATTGCATACAAGAAACTAACTTAATCCCTTGCACATTTAAGAATAGCATATAATCTATTCACTCATTTCAATGCATTGTATACAAGATCTAAATTATTACACATTTGTTTATTACACATTTATTTACTTGTTGTAATTGTAATGCATACAAAAACTAACTAATTCCTTATTGCATTGAGGAGATAAGATATACTGTTTCATTGCATCGCACGCATGACCTTTCAGTGTGCCTTGAAGAGTAACACAGAAGCTATGTATGCACTTGTTGCATTGTAATGCATACAGAACTAACTCATTCCGTTTTGCAGTGAAGAGAAAACAGATCACATATAATATATATCATCACATTGAAAAATAGCATATAATCTATGCACTTATTTTATTGCGTTGTGTATACAGGAACTAACTTATTCAGTTGTGCAGTGCAGTTAAATAGCATGCTGCTGAATTGCATTGCAAACACGGCCTTTTGCTGTGCACTGAAGAATAACACATTTGTGTTATATGCATCAAGTGCATAAGCTCATTAGCTTATGCACTTGATGCATTGTAATGTATACAAGAACTAACTCATTCCATTGTGTATTGAAGAGATAACATATGTGCTGTTGTTAAGAATACAACATTAACTTATTATATATATACTCCTATATTATACTCATCCGTCTGATGAGACATCAGCCAGAGAGTAGTCCATTTTTGACTTTGTAAACATATTTATGGTCCGAGAGTCCTAGATCATGACCTTTCTATGCATAGTAATTAACTCCTTCTGATGTTAAATCAGCCTTACAGTAGTCCATATTTGACATTTTGAACAAATGTATGGCCCAAGAGTCCTCAATCATTAACTTTCTATGTATACTCCTTGACTTCTACTGATGTTAAATCAGAAATATAGTCCATATTTGAAATAATAAACAGATTTCTGGCCAAAGCGTACTCGATCTTAAGCATTATATAAGTATTTGACTTCTAATATTACATAAGCTAGACATTAGCCCACATTTGACAAACTGAACATATTTCTCTCCCAAGAGTCCTAGATCGTGATCTTTCTATAAATTATAATTGACTCCTCTTGTTGTTAAAATCAAGTTAAAGTTCGAACTTTTGAACATATTTATGGCCCAAGAGTCCTCGATCATGAACATTCTATATACTCATTGACTTCTACTGATGTTAAATCAGCAATAGAGTAATCCATATTTAACCTACTAAACAGATTTTATATCAGACTGGCAGCAGTTCATATTTGACGTTCTGAACATATTTATGGCCCAAGAGTCCTCTATCAAGAACTTTCTATCTGTACTCATTGACTTCTACTGATGTTAAATCAGCAATAGAGTAGTCAAATTTTTGATCTTCAGAACATATCACAAAGATTTTTTATACATAATAGACTTCGTCGGAAGTTACCTTAGCCAGACAGTAGTCCAAATTTGACCTTCTGAAAATATTTATGGCCCAAGAATCCTAGACCATGATCTTTCTATATACACTTATTGACATCTCCTGATGAAAAATCAGCAATAGAGTAATCCATATTTAACCTACTAAACAGATTTCTGGCCAAAGGGTCCTCGATCTTAAACATTCTATACATACTAATTGACTTCTGATATTATATATGCCAGACATTAGTCCATTTTTACATTGAGAACATATTTCTGGCCAAAGAGTCCTAGACCATGATCTTTCTATAAATTGTCATTGACTCCTTTTGATGTTAAATCAGCCTGACGCTAGTCCAAATTTGGCCTTATAAACATATTTATGGCCTAAGAGTCCTCGATCATGAACTTTCTATACATTGTCATTGACTCCTTCTGATGTTAAATCAGCCTGACAGTAGTCCATATTTGACCTTCTGAACATATTTATGGCCCAAGAGTCCTCGATCATGAACTTTCTATATACACTTATGGACTTCTACTGATGTTAAATCAGCAATAGAGTAGTCCATATTTGACCAATAGAACATATTCCGGGCCAAAGAGTCCTCGATTGTGAACTTTCTACATGTACTCATTGACTCCTACTAATGTTAAATCAGCAATAGAGTAGTCCATTATTGTTCTTCAGAACACATTTCTGCATCAAGAGCCCTAGACCATAATCTTTCTATACTTTGTCATAGACTCTTTCTGATCTTAAATCAGACTAGCAGTAGTCCATATTTGACATTCTGAACACATTTATGGCCCAAAGGTCCACAATCATGAACTTTCTATATATACTCTTTGACTTCTATTGATGTTAAATCGGCAATTGATTAGTCCATATTTCAGCAACTGAACAAATATTTGGACAAAGATTTTTTATACATATTAATAGACTTCTTCGGAAGTTACCTTAGCCAGACAGTAGTCCAAATTTGACCTTCTGAACATATTTATGGCCCAAGAGTCCTCGATCATGAACTTTCTATATACACTTATTGACATCTCCTGATGAAAAATCAGCAATAGAGCATCAGCAATCTATATTTGACCTACTAAACAGATGTCTGGCCAAAGGGTCCTCGATCTTAAACATTCTATACATACTAATTGACTTCTGATATTACATATGCCAGACATTGGTCCATTTTTACATGGAGAACATATTTCTGGCCAAAGAGTCCTAGACCATGATCTTTCTATAAATTGTCATTGACTCCTTTTGATGTTAAATCAGCCTGACGCTAGTCCAAATTTGACCTTATAAACAAATTTATGGCCCAAGAGTCCTCGATCATGAACTTTCTATACACTGTCATTGACTCCTTCTGATGTTAAATCAGCCTGACAGTAGTCCATATTTGACCTTCTGAACATATTTATGGCCCAAGAGTCCTCGATCATGAACTTTCTATATACACTTATGGACTTCTACTGATGTTAAATCAGCAATAGAGTAATCCACATTTGACGTACTAAACAGATTTCTGTTCAAAGGGTCCTCGATCTTAAACATTCTATACATAGTAATTGACTTCTGATATTACATATGCCAGACATTAGTCCATTTTTACATTGAGAACATATTTCTGGCCAAAGAGTCCTAGACCATGATCTTTCTATAAATTGTCATTGACTCCTTTTGATGGTAAATCAGCCTGACGCTAGTCCAAATTTGACCTCATAAACATATTTATGGCCCAAGAGGCCTCGATCATGAACTTTCTACATACACTTATTGACATCTCCTGATGAAAAATCAGCAATAGAGTAATCCATATTTAACCTACTAAACAGATTTCTGGCCAAAGGGTCCTCGATCTTAGACATTCTATACATACTAATTGACTTCTGATATTACATATGCCAGACATTAGTCCATTTTTACATTGAGAACATATTTCTGGCCAAACAGTCCTAGACCATGATCTTTCTATAAATTGTCATTGACTCCTTTTGATGGTAAATCAGCCTGACGCTATTCCAAATTTGACCTTATAAACATATTTATGTCCCAAGAGGCCTCGATCATGAACTTTCTATATACACTTATTGACATCTCCTGATGAAAAATCAGCAATAGAGTAATCCATATTTGACCTACTAAACAGATGTCTGGCCAAAGGGTCCTCGATCTTAAACATTCTATACATACTAATTGACTTCTGATATTACATATGCCAGACATTGGTCCATTTTTACATGGAGAACATATTTCTGGCCAAACAGTCCTAGACCATGATCTTTCTATAAATTGTCATTGACTCCTTTTGATGTTAAATCAGCCTGACGCTAGTCCAAATTTGACCTTATAAACATATTTATGGCCCAAGAGTCCTCGATCATGAACTTTCTATACACTGTCATTGACTCCTTCTGATGTTAAATCAGCCTGACAGTAGTCCATATTTGACCTTCTGAACATATTTATGGCCCAAGAGTCCTCGATCATGAACTTTCTATATACACTTATGGACTTCTACTGATGTTAAATCAGCAATAGAGTAGTCCATATTTGACCAATAGAACATATTCCGGGCCAAAGAGTCCTCGATTGTGAACTTTCTACATGTACTCATTGACTCCTACTAATGTTAAATCAGCAATAGAGTAGTCCATTATTGATCTTCAGAACACATTTCTGCATCAAGAGCCCTAGACCATAATCTTTCTATACATTGTCATTGACTCCTTCTGATGTTTCATTACTGAAGTAGAATGCCGTATTGGACCTTCTGAACATATTTATGGCCCAAGAGTCCACGATCATGAACTTTCTATATATACTCTTTGACTTCTACTAATATAAAATCAGTGATAGAGTAGTCCATTTTTGATCTTCAGAACACATTTCTGCACCAAGAATCCTAGATCATAATATTTTTATTCATTGTCTTGCAAAAGGGAGACTCGATTTTAAACATTCTACACATAATAATTGACTTCTGATATTACATATGCCAGACATTAGTCCATTTTTACATTGAGAACATATTTCTGGCCAAAGAGTTCTAGACCATGATCTTTCTATAAATTGTCATTGACTCCTTTTGATGTTAAATCAGCCTGATGCTAGTCCAAATTTGACCTCATAAACATATTTATGGCCCAAGAGGCCTCGATCATGAACTTTCTATATACACTTATTGACATCTCCTGATGAAAAATCAGCAATAGTGTAATCCATATTTGACCTACTAAACAGATTTCTGGCCAAAGGGTCCTCGATCTTAAACATTCTATACATACTAATTGACTTCTGATATTACATATGCCAGACATTAGTCCATTTTTACATTGAGAACATATTTCTGGCCAAAGAGTCCTAGACCTTGATCTTTCTATAAATTGACTCCTTCTGATGTTTCATCACCGAAGTGGAATTCCGTATTTGACCTTCTGAACATATTTATGGCCAAAAGAGTCCCTGATCATGAACTTTCTATATATACTCATTGACTTCTACTAATGTAAAATCAGCGATAGAGTAGTCCATTTTTAATCTTCAGAACACATTTCTGCACCAAGAGTCCTAGATCATGATATTTCGTTTGCAAAACTTTATTTTCTTCTGCAAAACTTCATTTTTTTGCATATATATGCGGCATTATATTGACTCCATAGTAGTTATCTCTTAACTGCACAACGGAATAAGTTAGTTCTTGTATATAATGCAATGAAATGAGTGAATAGATTACATGCTTCAATGTGATGTTATGTCTTATCTGTTATTTCTTCAATACACAAATGAATAAGTGGTAGCACTTTATTTTACAGTACGTGTACTTTCCTGGTACATATATAGTAATTATGTTGTTCATACAGGTAAAAGAGTGGTAACACAAGGTACTTACCTGACATGTATGTACATGGAAACTAACAAGAAACACTGCTATAATTTCCAATGGTATACATACATGGTAACTACTTTGTACCTATGGACAAGTGTTGAGTATGTGGTAGATTTTTCCCTACGCACCTGACTTAGTTAAACTGGGTGTCCCAGACACCCATTAATCTATAAATTTATACTCTACTAAGCGTACTTCAATACCTGTTCGAGTCGGCCGACATCTCGGCCTGTTTTGGGGCACTATCACCTGATACTAAGCTCTTTAGTGCTCCTCACCGCCACTAAACACTATCACTATAGTATAGAAGTAAGATCTCTAGTGCTTAGTTTGCTGCAGCCTAAAAACCAAACAGACTCCAGACTATGCCTCAGAATATGCTTTAATCACGGCCGGGAGAGTTCTTATCAATTCCAGAGAATCTCTCTCCGAACAAAGGAATACAACAGGTTTTATAGGATTTCAGGTACACTTCACAATCAGTATGGCATGATCTATTACTCATTATCATCAGTCTTAATACGATTGGTTTAGATTTAAGAAAAACATCTCAGTTCCTCTGTCCTGCATAAATTTAGATTTAGAACAACTGAATCACAAGATCATCAAAAAAATGTCTCAGGGTTAATAGTTCAGATTACTCAATAGGTTAAAACAATTCCTCAAATACTATTTTTTATCCTCAGAAGGATGCTGTCTAGCCAGCACAGCAGAATTTTTCTGAATCACATCAGTCCTAGTGACTATTTCTCTATTTCAAAGTTAGATTATTATTAGGCCTGTAAAGAAAAGAAATGTTAGTTCATTATTAATTAGTTCAAAAATTCCATCACAAGTAATAACAGACACTTACTTATAGTGTCTGTATATGGTAACTAACAGACACTTTACTGTACTTACTTATGGTAACTTGTAAGACACATTACTGTACTTACTAGTGGTATGTACATGAAACTATGTTGCACTCACGGACAAGTGTGGACACACATAACGGACACTTACTTACAGTGTGTGCATGTTAACAACAGTACAAAACAGAGGCTTACCAAATAGTGTTGTTTTCTCACTGATGCCATTTAAAAAACAAAATTCTCAAGAAATAAAGTAATTGTTTTGCTGCACTATGTATGTACTTTATGTAGTGTTTTTTGAACTGTTAATGCTAAATTGCTTTTTATGGGGTATAAGCATGTTACAAGATACTTCTTGAGTACTGGATGATATACTATTGCGGTTCAACTTGCCTAATCTTTACTGGACAATGATTAACTTAACCGATTGGTCCAATAGAGGTATTCTGATGACATACATACATACAGATCAGTGACACTACAACTGTACTTATACTCAGTTGTCATGTGTCAAAAGCCTTGCTTAAAAGTACTACTTGATAAGTATTAACACTATGAAGTGCTGTATAGTTACTGTATCATTTTCGTAAGCACATTTGTTTCACAGTAGTTAAGTAAGTGTCCGTTATGTGTCCACACTTGTCCGTGATTACAACATAGTTACCATGTATATACCACTAGTAAGTACAGTAATGTGTCTTACTAGTTACCACACATAAGTGCCTGTTATTATTCACAGTTGTCTGTAAGTACTACATAGTTACCATGTACATACCATTGTAAGTACAGTAATGTGTCTGTTAGTTACCATATACGGACACTATGAGTAAGTTAGATCAACGTTGGTTTACTATCATTTTCAATACTGAAAACTCTTCACACATTCAGCAAGACAGAACTTGGAAAAAGCATCCTTTAGACATTAGTAATTGACATTTTGAACATATCTCTGGCCAACGTCAGCCATACTCTAGTCCATATTTGACCTTCTGAACACATTTATGGTCCAAGACTCCTCAATCTTGAACATTCTCTACATACAAATTGACTCCTGATGTTACCCAAGCCAGACTATAGTCTATATTTGACTCAGTACATATTTCTGGCCAAAGTGTCCTCAATTTTGAACTTTCTATATATACTCATTGACTTCTAAATCAGGAATAGAGTAGTCCATTGTTATGGTATGGTGGTGTAGAGATGAGGCAGATACGGATTTCCACAATATATAAAGACTACTTTAATCAACACAGGGCAGGAACACCAAACATACACTAAACACAGCAGAGAACTGACGAGGAGTGAATGGAGTGAGTGCAATATAAAGGTAGTGAGGATAATCAAGTCCAGGTGCAGGTGATGAGTGATGATGGGGAGATGACGAGGGAAGTGAGTGCAGGTGTGGAGAACAGGAGGAACATGGGATATGAAGTCCAGGGTAGGCGCGTCCTCGCGCCGTAGATGAAACAACCGGGAGGGGGGGCGGGCGCCCTGGAGACCTCAAGCTGGTGCAGGGGGAGGAGCAGACTGGAGTGGAGGTCTCCAGGGCAGGTTCAAAAGCCATGGCGGGTCAGGGGCTGAAGGCAGCCATGGCGGGTCAGGGGCTGAAGGCAGCCATGGCGGGTCAGGGGCTGAAGGCAGCCATGGCGGGTCAGGGGCTGAAGGCAGCCATGGCGGGTCAGGGGCTGAAGGCAGCCATGGCGGGTCAGGGGCTGAAGGCAGCCATGGCGGGTCAGGGGCTGAAGGCAGCCATGGCGGGTCAGGGGCTGAAGGCAGCCATGGCGGGTCAGGGGCTGAAGGCAGCCATGGCGGGTCAGGGGCTGAAGGCAGCCATGGCGGGTCAGGGGCTGAAGGCAGCCATGGCGGGTCAGGGGCTGAAGGCAGCCATGGCGGGTCAGGGGCTGAAGGCAGCCATGGCGGGTCAGGGGCCGAAGGCAGCCATGGCGGGTCAGGGGCCGAAGGCAGCCATGGCGGGTCAGGGGCCGAAGGCAGCCATGGCGGGTCAGGGGCCGAAGGCAGCCATGGCGGGTCAGGGGCCGAAGGCAGCCATGGCGGGTCAGGGGCCGAAGGCAGCCATGGCGGGTCAGGGGCCGAAGGCAGCCATGGCGGGTCAGGGGCCGAAGGCAGCCATGGCGGGTCAGGGGCCGAAGGCAGCCATGGCGGGTCAGGGGCCGAAGCCTTCGAGGCGTTGAGCCCAGGCGTCGCTGAAGGACTGGCGGGAACCGTAGGCTCCGCCGACCGAAGCGCAGCCGGGGCTCCAGAAGGCCGCAGTGGAAGCAGGAGGACAGCCAACAAAACGAACACCGGGGGGAGTGAGGAAGCCAACTGAAACCGAGGGACGGAGTGACGGAGCGGAGACGGAGGAGTGTAGTCCAGAGGGGAGGGCAGGCTGACGAGTGAACAAGGTGTGAGTGGAGGCAGGATGGATACTGGTGAAGCTGGTGGACTGATGGGCAACGGTGGAGCAGAGGGAGGTTGGAGCCGTGGTGAAGGTAATTGCCCAGAGGTCTGAGGTGGAGATCTGGACGAGGGGGCTTGAGGTGGAGGTTCAGTGCAAACACAAAAGGATGGAGGTGGGAGAGGGAGGCAGGGAGGGTAAACAGTCTTAGGGCTGGAGACTTCTATAACACAGTTCATAATAGCGGCTGGCTCGGCGGCGGCTGGAGCGGAGGGCTCGGCGGCTGAGACTGGAGATACTGGTTCGGCGGCTGAGACTGGAGATACTGGCTCGGCGGCTGAGACAGGGGATACTGGTTCGGCGGCTGAGACAGGGGATACTGGCTCGGCGACGGAGACTGGCGCTGCTGGCTCGGCGGAGACTGGAGAACTTGGCTCGGCGGAGACTGGAGAACTTGGCTCGGCGGAGACTGGAGAACTTGGCTCGGCGGAGACTGGAGAACTTGGCTCGGCGGAGACTGGAGAACTTGGCTCGGCGGAGACTGGAGAACTTGGCTCGGCGGAGACTGGAGAACTTGGCTCGGCGGCAGAGACTGGCGCTGCTTGCTCGGCGGCGGAGACTGGCGCTGCTTGCTCGGCGGCGGAGACTGGCGCTGCTTGCTCGGCGGCGGAGACTGGCGCTGCTTGCTCGGCGGCAGAGACTGGCGCTGCTGGCTCGGCGGAGACTGGAGAACTTGGCTCGGCGGAGACTGGCGCTGCTTGCTCGGCGGCGGAGACTGGGGTTGAGGGCCAGTTCATCCCCTCAAATACAATTAAAATCCCCACAGGCACTGGAGCTGGCTCGGGAGAGACTGGAGCGGGCTCGGGAGAGACTGGAGCGGGCTCGGGAGAGACTGGAGCGGGCTCGGGAGAGACTGGAGCGGGCTCGGGAGAGACTGGAGCGGGCTCGGGAGAGACTGGAGCGGGCTCGGGAGAGACTGGAGCGGGCTCGGGAGAGACTGGAGCGGGCTCGGGAGAGACTGGAGCGGGCTCGGGAGAGACTGGAGCGGGCTCGGGAGAGACTGGAGCGGGCTCGGGAGAGACTGGAGCGGGCTCGGGAGAGACTGGAGCGGGCTCGGGAGAGACTGGAGCGGCTTTCTTCCTCCTCCTCCGCTTTCTGGGCCCAGTAGAGGAATGTGGGTCCAGCATGGGGCAGGCAGGGAGTTCGCTGGAAGGGTATGCGGAGGAAGACGGAGATTGACTGACTGGCCCGGCCCACCGTGTTTCTGGATGGACTGGACGACAACACTTATCCTGAACCCTATCCACGCAGAATTTGGAGCCATTTAAACACAAAATTAAATTGATAGTTTCGCTTAAGGAGAAACGATAATCTGGTTTATCAAAACGGATAGTGTCGTCATCCAATCCATCCAAAAACAGGGAGATCAAAACTGCTTCAGGCCAGTCAGACAAATAAGCGAGCTCAACGAACTCCTCCACATACCTCTCCAGCGAACGACCCACCTGAAGAAGCCCAATGAGACGATCGCCGGCTGTTAGAGGTGTTGGAGGAGTGGAAGCTGGAGCCAGGGAAATAATCCACGAGTCCATGTTTTTTTTTTTTTTCCTTTTTTTTTTTTTTCTTGTGGAAATCCAGGCGTTTTTAAGGTCGGTTCTTCTGTTATGGTATGGTGGTGTAGAGATGAGGCAGATACGGATTTCCACAATATATAAAGACTACTTTAATCAACACAGGGCAGGAACACCAAACATACACTAAACACAGCAGAGAACCAACGAGGAGTGAATGGAGTGAGTGCAATATAAAGGTAGTGAGGATAATCAAGTCCAGGTGCAGGTGATGAGTGATGATGGGGAGATGACGAGGGAAGTGAGTGCAGGTGTGGAGAACAGGAGGAACATGGGATATGAAGTCCAGGGAAAAAAGGGTTCTGTGACATCCATATTAATAAAATAATATGGATAATGTGAATGTATAAGATCTAGCATATGCATACACAAGTTTCAAAATAAGGCATTAATATAAATTCATTGTTTATCTACTAAAATGCCTTTAAAAACTGACAACTTTAAATATACCTTAACAGTTATCTTCATTATTAATTTCATCAACGTGAGTCTTTTGCAGAAGCACATCATATTTTCCAAAGATTTCTAGTAGTCGAGTTTTACTCTTGTCAAGTTTAGCTTTCAGGCCATTAATATTCCAGGAGAGAACTGTGATGCCAGCATTTTCTGATGCAGATGCCATCATGAGGAAGATTTTTGTGTGTGTGTGTGTGTGTGTGTGTGTGTGTGTGTGTGTGTGTGTGTGTGTGTGTGTGTGTGTGTGTGTGTGTGTGTGTGTGTGTGTGAAATTTACTGTAAGCACACACACAAACAAACACACACTTGAGTTTTCATGTTTTATGGGGAATTTCCATAGACATAAAGGTTTTTATACTGTATAACCTGTATATTCTATCCCCTACCCCTAAACCTACCCATCACGGAAAACTGTCTGCATTGTTATATTTTCAAAAAACATTACTTATGATTTATAAGCTGCTTTCCTCATGGGGACCAAAAATGTCCCCACAAGGACAAGGATTTAAGATATTGCCATCATTGTACGGACATTTTGTTCCCATAGGGTTTACCTGAACCACACACACACACACACACACACACACACACACACACACACACACACACACACACAATTAATTAATTAATTAATTTAAGTGAGCTGACATTCAACACATTCATTCTTGCTTGCTTTGGTGAAAAATGAGCAAACATTCTTCTCTCACATCCTACACTAAACAATTCAAACTAACAATGTTAAGAGAGAGAGAGAGAGAGAGAGAGAGAGAGAGAGAGAGAGAGAGAGAGAGAGAGCATAGATTTTAATGTGTCATATGTCTTTATGTTTAGGGTCTTACAGAAGAAATAGCAGAAATAATTCATTAATGGATTGGATATGGAACTGTAATATGGTCAAGACAATTACTCAGAAAAGACTTTCAAAAACAAAATATTATACATAGAGATAAAATATATAACAGTATTTTTCTCTACACACACTATAAAGGGGGGGTGGGGGTTGAGAGAGTTTGGGAACCACTGGGCTAGAGTGAGAGGTGGCTGTAATACTAATATTGCCCACCAGAGGGAAGCACATAATAACAATTATCTTGGTCTCAGTTTAAAATCTATGTAAATATTTCGATAGGTTGACTTCTAGTAAAAAAACGCATGGAAATTCATTCTAGTTTCATAAAGATTAAAGTCAAAATCAGAGATTGAAGTCAGTCAAGTCACCTTTAATTATATAGCACTTTATACAATACATTGTTTCAAAGCAGATTAATAGGGATAAACAAGAAAATGATGTCGATCAATTATCACAGATCAATTCTGCTGTAAAGCAGCTCTAAAAAAGACAATAGTATACACCCACTGTTCAGCTGAAATCAGTTCACTGATTCATTTCGGTTCAATAACTGTGTAAAGTTAATCAATTTTGAAACGATTTCAATTAACCTAAAAAACAGCTCTGTAGAAAACGGTGATGTCATCATCAGCTCAGTTCAGTTCTCATCCAATAGGCTCCCCTAGTGAAAAAAAAGTATACTTTATTGTATTTTAAATATATTTCCTTTTTCTATAGTACACTGCAAATATACTAACAAAAAATGTACTATCATTAAATATATAAAAAGTATATTAGTATCATATTTTCACAATGCAACTTTTAACACACTTTAAAATAATTGTACTTTAGTATATTTTCTAAAAAATATATTTTAGAAAAATATACTTGAAGTGTAAGTTCAGTTTATTTTTTAAAAGTGTATTTATTTGCACTTTATAAAAATATATTTGAGGTATATTTTAACAGTGTGCTGAAAATGATCATTGTAACAATGCACTGAAAGTATATTTAAAAAATACATTATTTATTATACCTGAAGTTGTAGTGTATCTAATGTTAAATTTGAGTATATTTTTTAAGTTTACTTCTTCATCCTTGGAATTCATTATATTACTTGTGCTTATTTATTTCAGTATGAATGCATTACAAGCCCATTTAGTATATGCAGTGTAGCCTATACAATTTCCAAATATGTGTAAATGTTTATTAAGTTTACACTGGCAGAATCATTTTACAATCATACACAAATCTATATTGAACAACACACCAGCAGCACAAGTAATGCGAAAAAATATGTTGAGTGGTTAAACTTATCGGAATTCAAATGTCTCTTCAACTTGGTCTGTGACCAATCAGATTTTGTTGCTCACTGCCTTCAGCCAATCAGAGCTGCTGACGTCACGGTCGTCGTCTGAATCCCCTCGCTCAGGTGAAGTATAATGTCGCAATGTATAATTTATTTAATAAAACATTGAAAGCGCAATACATCGCTCAATCTTGGGGATTCTGACCAGTTCAATCAAGTGACATCACAGCCTGACCGTGATGGCGGCGACAACCGGCTAATCTAATGGCCTACGCGATCCTGAAAGAACCGGAGAAAAGTGCTGCTATTGGGAGGTGAGTTGTAGTCTACCAGTTAACAAACTTTATTTTATTTTCTTTAACAAACGGAGAGCGATATTTCGGCTTGATATCTCCTTTTTGAGTTTTTGTGTGGTGGTTTATGGCACATGTTTGTATGCAGCACCAAAACATACATATGATTGGTCAAATCGGCCCGTATTCTGTACGATATTAATTCATAAAGTGTTTTATGCTTGACTATGTACCGAAAACAATATCGACATGCCATTCTGATACAGTTCCCTGCTGCCAATCCTCAATTACTGTTCAAAAATAGTATTGGTTCAATGTAGGATTCAGACAGACTATTGTAAACGTGAATAAAGAGTTGAACATGCTGTCTTATATCTTTGGTATATTCTGTCAACAGATGCTGTTCTTCACGAGTCTCTGCGATCATCATTGTGCCATCAGACACAATGAGAAGCTCATCAGAAAATGGAATATAATGTGTGATTTGTATTTGTGTATAGAGGGTCACCATGGTCCAATATATATATTTTTTTCTTTAATGAAAGAAAAATCTTTTCTTTTGCTGAATCTAAGTTTAAATAAAAACTATTGGATTTGTCAATGAAATATGTCTCTTCATTAGTGATGTTGTTACATTTTATTTATTTTAATGGCCTTGAAAACAAATGCATTCAACTTTGGGAAAATGTGTTAAACTGTATTTAAATGGTAGCACAACTGTATTGTGTGAGATTATTTAATTCAAAGTACAGTAGTCAACATTTGAAGTGGATCAAAAAAGTTAGGACAACTTTGATTAAAGGTTTTGATCCGCTTCAAATGTTGACTATATTATACACTCTTAGCCCGGATTTTATATTTACTTAAAAAATATAATTACAATATACTTAAAATATTTAAGTTTGGTTGCATTACTTATAAAATATAAGTATATTCTACTAATTTGTGGGTGTATTTGAATGTGTTAATAAATGTAAGTTAAATGCACTTAAATTATTAAGTTTTTCTCCTGGCCACGCCTCCTTCACACTGGTTTGCGGCAGGTAATGACGCCATTTTGTCGTGGTGTGTATGAATTCAAGGAGCTGTTGATGAGCAGTTGGAACATTTGTTTTGGCTGTTCTACAGACATTTTTTCCTAACATTTACCTTATAGTTTTTCACCAAAGGAGAAAATCACAATTTTTAAGTTACCATCATCGAGGGTCAGTGTTTGTTTTAGTTGAGCTCTTGACCCTTGACTTTTTAATATTAGATTTTGTTTGGGCAGTTTTAACTGTATTAAAATCAACCAGACAAGCAAAGTTAAAAGATGATCAGGTGATGTTGGTTATGTTTTCACATAATCATTATTTCATCTGAATCACTAAACTCATTTAGAGCCCAATCTCTGAGTTAGATTTACATTATTGATTACAGCAGCACTGTGATTCTACAGCGGAGGATCAACTTCTACAATACAATTTTTTTTTTTAAAGTTGTCCTTATCACTAAAAAAAAATATATTATATATATATATATTTTAGGCACACACAGACATCAAGAATCAGCCTGTGAATCTCAACGACGGTGACAAGCAGCATGTTCTGATAAACAGATCAACTCTGAACATTAGAAAACAAGCTACTAAAAAGTCACAGAAAAACAGCAAAATTTTAATAGTGAGAATAAAGAAAATTACTAAGACAATTCAGCTCATAATTTATTAATGCAGCAATGCATGATGGGAGGCATGGATGAATTTTGATTGGTGGCAAGTTAACTTGCTTAGTACATTGAACTTAAATATACTAGTTGTAATAACTACAAAGTAATTAATATTACAAAACATTTTAAGTTAAATGAACTCGAATTATTAAGTTCACATTACTTAATCATTACTTAATTTTTTTAGGGCAACCAGTTTCCTCAAATTTTTTAAGTAAATTCAACTTATCCGGGCTAACAGTGTACAAAGTATAAGTAATAACAAAGTGTATTGTTATTGACTGCAAAGTGTGTAATGTTTAATATTTGGAATAAGCCAAAGGTACTGAGCATACAGTATATACTATTACCTGTAAAACAATATATTCAGTGTATATTGCTTGTGTTTTCTGAAGACACTTGTAATTATTTTGCAATGTACTTAAATCACAAATAAAGTGTACTTATAACACAAAGTGTACTCATAACAGAAATAAAGTATATTTATAACACAAATAAAAGTATACTTATAACAGAAATAAAGTATACTTATAATACAACGTATAAATATATTTTAACACAAATAAAGTATACTTATAACACAAATTAAGTACACTTTAATATCACTAATCAAGCATGTAATTAGTCCCTACACAGACATATACTTAAAGTGTACTAAGTATACTTGAAGTTGTTCCAATTTAGCACACATAAGTATACTAAATATACTTAAAGTTGTATTTTAATACTACTTAATTTCAACTTAAATATACTTAGTACAAAATTAGTTGTTTCAAAATAGCACACTTTAAATGAACTAATCATTAACACACTTGAAATATACTAATAATTAGTCTTGCTGCAAGTATACTTAGTATACTTTTTTTTCACTAGGGTCAGTACAGACAAATCATTAATATTGTTGAATATTACTAAGTGATCCCAATTAAGCAAGCCAGAGGTGACAATGGCAAGGAACCCAAACCCCATCAGGTGACAGAATGGAGAAAAAACCAGTGGTTATGATTCAGGCAGCATTACAAGTCAGATTGTGGATTGATATCATCCAGAATATTACATCCAGTTCCTTCTGCTTGAAGATCGGGATATATGATCTCAGAGTATGGTGGGAGGAGTCACAGCTGTCCATAGGGTCTATGCAGAGGACTTGTCTGGTTCTTATGGTCTATGCTGAGAATCTGTGCCGAGGACTGTCTAGTTTAGTGTTTCTCAACGGGGGCGTTCAGAGAACAACGGGGGGCGTTGGAAGCAAGATTTTTAAACGGGGGGCGTCTCAGGTGTTCTTGGGGGGCGTTCACGAGTTTACACCAAAGATCCAGGCAAGACAAGATTAAACGTGTAATTGCTTGCAAAAGAATTGCCTACAATATTCTAAAATCCTCCAGTTTAACGCAACATGTAAGCTAGGCTATGTATCGTTTCTTCTGCAACGATTATTTTTCAAGTCATAGACCAGCGCTCAAGCGCTGACAAGAATTCACGTGCACAAAAATGTGTTTCGCGCTGACAACAATCCGGTGGTGGCTTGAATCCAGCGCTGACTAGAACCACGCAGCGGAGGAATGGAAAGTTGACAAGCCATTAAAAAAGTACTGACTTAAGAACCACTTGTATTTTACAAATATTTTCAATAAATAATGTTCCCATTCACTCCGGTGACGAATTTTAAAATGAATGAAACTAAATTCTATTTGTAAGGTAAAACTTTTACATGTTTAATGCCTAATGCCAAAATGATTTCTTTGTTCACAAAGTAACCCTAGTGAAAAAAAAGTATACTTTATTGTATTTTAAATATATTCCCTTTTTCTATAGTACACTGCAAATATACTAACAAAAAATGTACTATCATTAAATATATAAAAAGTATATTAGTATCATATTTTCACAATGCAACTTTTAACACACTTTAAAATAATTGTACTTTAGTATATTTTCTAAAAAATATATTTTAGAAAAATATACTTGAAGTGTAAGTTCAGTTTATTTTTTAAAAGTGTATTTATTTGCACTTTATAAAAATATATTTGAGGTATATTTTAACAGTGTGTTGAAACTGATCATTGTAACAATGCACTGAAAGTATATTTAAAAAATACATTATTTAATATCCTGAAGTTGTAGTGTATCTAATGTTAAATTTGAGTAGCCTATATTTTTAAGTTTATTTCTTCATCCTTGGAATTCATTGTGCTATTTATTTCAGTATGAATGCATTACAAGCCCATTTAGTATATGCAGTGTAGCCTATACAATTTCCAAATATGTGTAAATGTTTATTAAGTTTACACTGGCAGAATCATTTTACAATCGAACACACAAATATATATTAAACAACACACCAGCATGCAGCACAAGTAATGCGAAAAAAAATATGTCGAGTGGTTAAACTTATCGGAATTCAAATGTCTCTTCAACTTGGTCTGTGACCAATCAGATTTTGTTGCTCACTGCCTTCAGCCAATCAGAGCTGCTGACGTCACGGTCGTCGTCTGAATACCCTCGCTCAGTCACTCAGGTGAAGTGTAATGTCGCAATGTATAATTTATTTAATAAAACACTGAAAGCGCAATACATCGCTCAATCTTGGGGATTCTGACCAGTTCAATCAAGTGACATCACAGACTGACCGTGATGGCGACGACAACCGGCTAATCTAATGGCCTACGCGATCCTGAAAGAACCGGAGAAAAGTGCTGCTATTGGGAGGTGAGTTGTAGTTTACCAGTTAACAAACTTTATTTTATTTTCTTTAACAAACGGAGAGCGATATTTCGGCTTGATATCTCCTTTTTGAGTTTTTGTGTGGTGGTTTATGGCACATGTTTGTATGCAGCACCAAAACATTCATATGATTGGTCAAATCGGCCCGTATTCTGTACGATATTAATTCATAAAGTGTTTTATGCTTGACTATGTACCGAAAACAATATCGACATGCCATACTGATTCCCTGCTGCTAATCCTCATTTACTGTTCAGAAATAGTATTGGTTCAATGTAGGATTTAGACAGACTATTGTAAACGTGAATAAAGAGTTGAACATGCTGTCTTATATCTTTGGTATATTCTGTCAACAGATGCTGTTCTTCACGAGTCTCTGCGGTCACTGCCTCTGTAAGCGGTCATCATTGTGCCATCAGACACAATGAGAAGCTCATCAGAAAATGGAATATAATGTGTAATTTGTATTTGTGTATAGAGGGTCACCATGGTCCAATATTTTTTTTTTTTCTTTAATGAAAAACATGGTAAGTTTTGCTGAATCTAAGTTTAAATAAAAACTATTGGATTTGTCAATGAAATATGTCTCTTCATTAGTGATGTTGTTACATTTTATTTATTTTAATGGCCTTGAAAACAAATGCATTCAACTTTGGGAAAATGTGTTAAACTGTATTTAAATAGTAGCACAACTATATTGTGTGAGATTATGTAATTCAAAGTACAGTAGTCAACATTTGAAGTGGATCAAAAAAGTTAGGACACCTCTGATTAAAGGTTTTGATCCGCTTCAAATGTTGACTATATTATACAAAGTACAAAGTGTATACAAAGTGTATTATTGACTGCAAAGTGTGTAATGTTTAATATTTGGAATAAGCCAAAGGTACTGAGCATACAGTATATACTATTACCTGTAAAATAATATATTCAGTGTATATTGCTTGTGTTTTCTGAAGACACTCGTAATTATTTTGTAATGTACTTAAATCACAAATAAAGTGTACTTATAACACAAAGTGTACTCATAACAGAAATAAAGTATACTTATAACACAAATAAAAGTATACTTATAACAGAAATAAAGTATACTTATAATACAACGTATATTATAACAAAAAAATATACTTTTAACACAAATAAAGTATACTTATAACCCAACTTAAGTACACTTTAATATCACTAATTAAGCATGTAATTAATTCCTACACAGACATATACTTAAAGTGTACTAAGTATACTTGAAGTTGTTCCAATTTAGCACACATAAGTATACTAAATATACTTAAAGTTGTATTTTAATACTACTTAATTTCAACTTAAATATACTTAGTACAAAATTAGTTGTTTCAAAATAGCACACTTTAAATGAACTAATCATTAACACACTTGAAATATACTAATAATTAGTCTTGCTGCAAGTATACTTAGTATACTTTTTTTTCACTAGGGAATTTACTGGGCATTATTGTTAACTCGCAAGACTGTAAGGAGAAAATGACAATTTGATGGATAATTAATTTAAATATATTCTGTAATCACATTTAGGTAATTTCGCCGTCACATCTGAGCGCAAAACGCTGCTTGGATAATTTCAAGATAGGCTAGTTAAAAATAATTAATAATACATTAATAATTTAATAATTGTTCATATGTGTTTATTCTTGTTAGAAGATTTTTTAATTTTTTTTTTTATTTTACTTATTATGGACACAAATTAATCATGACAAACCAAATAAATTTGAATTGAATTAATTATACCATTGATGATAACATTAAGCTGATACCAAGGTATTTAAGCCTATAATTATAACATAATTTATGAAAAATCATGATTGCATTTATTTATTTTTTTCCAAAGTAAGATTAATGTAAGCAGCTTCTTGAAATACTCTCCTAAATGCGTAATAAATCCTAAGTGCACACATTAGTGCTGAAATGACCGTATAGCAGCCTATGGTCGTTTTTACTGTCCAGAATAATCAAAGAAATTCAATAGGCAGACGCAGATTATCTTGAGTTTTGCGTTAGTTCAACTGCGCGTTAAGGTGATGGAAACCATTGGCATACTCATGGTGTGTAGTGACCATTTGTGCGTAAAACACCATGGCATTATGTATTAGGCCCAACAAAGTCTGACAAACAGCCCTCGACATAGAAATCAGATGTTTAAACTCGTAGTTATTTTGTGCGCAAGCGCGTTCATGTGGAGACCAGTGTATGGGCATATACGCGTTTAACCAGTATTTCATCAGTTCTTCTGCGTCTCCTCACAGCATTTCAATAAAACGATATCCAACAACACAAATAGCTCTCTCTGTAGTCACAAGTTCCCTTCATAATGCAAAACATGCGACTTGCACGCTTAAGTTTCAGAAAACATAGTCATCGAAATGTATATGTCTATAATTAATGTAATTATATAATTTATATGTATTCTTTATATCACAGGTTTTCAAACCCTGTGTCACGAGACTTAAAAAATGGGTTGGCATTTTCATAAAAGCATAGTCTAAAATGAATAAATAAACAAAATATATTTGACTTAATTGATTAACAAAGCGAAAGAAAAAACTGTGCCCAATAGTAGCCTATATACTGCTGAGTTTGATTCATTTTTGTGAGTCGCGGCGCTCCACAAACAAGTTCAAGGAAAAAAGCGCATCTTTATTTTGCAAAAGCACATGTTCTGTTTTTAGTGTGAGTGTATAAAAGTAAACTTCGCAGTATCGAATAATGTCTTACTCATATCTGTAAATTACGGAGTATTTAAGTTGTTTCTGCTGGTATAAGAAAACAGTTGAAGTGATCGCGCCGGCGCCTCGCGTGCGCACTCAACATATTCATTGCAAACTTGACATCGCAGACTGTTCATTATCAAAATAAAATACCGTCAGCCAAACATATAAAAAATTACACTGCTCGTACATACTCCGTAGTATCCTATCTGTGCCGTTCAGCGTGACCACTGCTGAAACTGGTTCTGCCAAAGACATTTTTGCTCATTTGAAGAGGATGATTTTTTTCATTGGCAGTGAAACACTGCGGTCAAGCCAGCCGCAGTTTGAAAATACACGGTCAAGCCAGCCGCCCAAAAAAAAAGTGTGTGCGCCTATTGCTATAAATACGGTAATTTCAGGAACAGCAGCGAGAGAACGCGCTTTCAGAGCGCTTGCGTTGCTCATATCTATCTATCTATCTATCTATCTATCTATCTATCTATCTATCTATCTATCTATCTATCTATATTCAGTCTAATATATAAAACATCTTTATTTCTTTCTTTCTAATATATCTCTCTTTTTTCTTTCGATTATATATCCATCTCTTTCTTTTTTCTTTCTAATGTTTCTTTCTCTTACTATATCTTTCTTTTTTCTAATATATCTATTTCTTTTTTCTTATGTCTTTCTTTCTAATATTTATTTCTTTCTCTTAACATATCTTTCTTTTTTTGTATTATATCTTTCTTTTTTCTAATATATCTCTTTCCTTTTTCTTTGTAATATCTAATATTTCTTTCTATCTCTCTGTTGTTATTTTCATATATATATGACAATTACTCTTGAATTAAATTGTGTTAATGTCTTACTGCGTAAGGATTACTGTCTGATTAGGCCTATAAAGACCTCATTTTAAATAAGTAGAAAATACCAATGGTCTGTTTCTATAGGGGACGTCCCATACAGTATGCATACCTCATAATATCCCTTTTACTGCAGCATTTTGGAGATATGCCACATTATTTGACTTCAAAGGCCTATAAACACCTCATTTCAAATAAGTAGAAAAAACTAATGGTTTGTTTCTATAGGGGACATCCCATAGAGTATGCATACCTCATATGAGTACATTTTACTGCAGCATTTTGGAGGTATGCCACATTATTTGACTTCGGAGGCCTATAAAGACTTCATTTCAAATAAGTAGAAAAAAATAATGGTCAGTTTCTATAGGGGGCGTCCCATAGAGTATGCATACCTCAAATGAGTACATTTTACTGAAGCATTTTGGAGATATGCCACATTATTCGACTTCAAAGCCTATAAACACCTCATTTCAAATAAGTAGAAAAAACAAATGGTCTGTGTCTATAGGGGACGTCCCATAGAGTATGCATACCCCATATCAGTACATTTTACTGCAGCATTTCGGAGATATGCCACATTATTTGACTTCAAAGGCCTATAAACACCTCATTTCAAATAAGTAGAAAAAACTAATGGTTTGTTTCTATAGGGGACATCCCATAGAGTATGCATACCTCATATGAGTACATTTTACTGCAGCATTTTGGAGATATGCCACATTATTCGACTTCAAAGCCTATAAACACCTCATTTCAAATAAGTAGAAAAAACAAATGGTCTGTGTCTATAGGGGACGTCCCATAGAGTATGCATACCCCATATCAGTACATTTTACTGCAGCATTTCGGAGATATGCCACATTATTTGACTTCAAAGGCCTATAAACACCTCATTTCAAATAAGTAGAAAAAACTAATGGTTTGTTTCTATAGGGGACATCCCATAGAGTATGCATACCTCATATGAGTACATTTTACTGCAGCATTTCGGAGATATGCCACATTATTTGACTTCAAAGGCCTATAAAGACTTCATTTCAAATAAGTAGAAAAAATAATGGTCAGTTTCTATAGGGGGCGTCCCATAGAGTATGCATACCTCATATGAGTACATTTTACTGCAGCATTTCGGAGATGTGCCACATTATTCGACTTCAAAGGCCCATAAACACCTCATTTCAAATAAGTAGAAAAAAACAATGAACTGTTTCTATAGGGGACGTCCCATAGAGTATGCATACCCCATATGAGTACATTTTACTGCAGCATTTTGGAGATATGCCACATTATTCGACTTCAAAGGCCTATAAACACCTCATTTCAAATAAGTAGAAAAAATAAATGGTCTGTTTCTATAGGGGACGTCCCATAGAGTATGCATACTCCATATCAGTACATTTTACTGCAGCATTTCGGAGATATGCCACATTATTTGACTTCAAAGGCCTATAAACACCTCATTTCAAACAAGTAGAAAAAACTAATGGTTTGTTTCTATAGGGGACATCCCATAGAGTATGCATACCTCATATGAGTACATTTTACTGCAGCATTTCGGAGATATGCCACATTATTTGACTTCAAAGGCCTATAAACACCTAATTTCAAATAAGTAGAAAAAACTCATGGTTTGTTTCTATAGGGGACGTCCCATAAAGTATGCATACCTCATATGTGTACATTTTACAGCAGCATTTTGGAGGTATGCCACATTATTTGACTTTGGAGGCCTATAAAGACTTCATTTCAAATAAGTAGAAAAAAATAATGGTCAGTTTCTATAGGGGGCGTCCCATAGAGTATGCATACCTCATATGAGTACACTTTACTGCAGCATTTTGGAGATATGCCACATTATTCGACTTCAAAGGCCTATAAACACCCCATTTCAAATAAGTAGAAAAAACGAATGGTTTGTTTCTATAGGGGACATCCCATAGAGTATGCATACCTCATATGAATACATTTTACTGCAGCATTTTGGAGATACGCCACATTATTCGACTTCAAAGGTCTATAAACACCTCATTTCAAATAAGTAGAAAAAACATATGGTCTGTTTCTATAGGGGACGTCCCATAGAGTATGCATACCCCATATCAGTACATTTTACTGCAGCATTTCGGAGATATGCCACATTATTTGACTTCAAAGGCCTATAAACACCTCATTTCAAATAAGTAGAAAAAACTAATGGTTTGTTTCTATAGGGGACATCCCATAGAGTATGCATACCTCATATGAGTACATTTTACTGCAGCATTTTGGAGGTATGCCACATTATTTGACTTTGGAGGCCTATAAAGACTTCATTTCAAATAAGTAGAAAAAAATAATGGTCAGTTTCTATAGGGGGCGTCCCATAGAGTATGCATACCTCATATGAGTACACTTTACTGCAGCATTTTGGAGATATGCCACATTATTCGACTTCAAAGCCTATAAACACCTCATTTCAAATAAGTAGAAAAAAACAATGAACTGTTTCTATAGGGGACGTCCCATAGAGTATGCATACCCCATATGAGTACATTTTACTGCAGCATTTTGGAGATATGCCACATTATTCGACTTCAAAGGCCTATAAACACCCCATTTCAAATAAGTAGAAAAAATGAATGGTTTGTTTCTATAGGGGACATCCCATAGAGTATGCATACCCCATATGAATACATTTTACTGCAGCATTTTGGAGATATTTCACATTATTTGACTTCAAAGGCCTATAAACACCTCATTTCAAATAAGTAGAAAAAAACAATGGTCTGTTTCTATAGGGGACATCCCATGAAGTATGCATACCTCATATGAGTACATTTTACTGCAGCATTTTGGTGATTTACCACATTATTCAACTGTGGAGGCCTATAAAGACTTCATTTCAAATAAGTAGAAAAAACTAATGGTCTGTTTCTATAGGGGACGTCCCATAGAGTATGCATACCTCATATTTATCATTTTTACTGCAGCATTTTGGAGATATATCACATTATTCGACTTCAAAGGCCTATAAACACCTCATTTAAAATAAGTAGAAAAAAAACAAAGGTCTGTTTCTATAGGGGGCATCCCATACAGCATGCATACCTGAAATGAAACTGTTTTTACTGCAGCATTTTGGAAATATTCCATATTATTTGACTTCAGAGTCCTTTAAACACCTACTTTCAAATATATAGGAAAAAACAGTGGTCTTCTTTTATAGGGACGTATGCATACCTCACATCTATTATTTGTTATTGTTCTATTTTATACACCTATAAAAACCTCATTTCTAATATTTAGAAAAAAACTATTGGTTCTGTAAGACTTGATTTTCAGTTTTAGACAAAAACTGAGATCAAGCACCCTGCAATAAAGCAATAAAACTCAGAGAAATAGCATAGGACAACGCCTTGCCCTAAACTGTCCTTACACGTCTACAGGAAACACACACATACACAAGCCCTCCTTCCTTTCCCCCTGACACAAGTTACTGAAAGTTCTCCAAGATAAATAATGTATCTGGTAAATCTATTGTTTTTTCCTTTCATGTTTGGTATCATTTTAAATGTCTCAGTGTGGTTGGTAAAATGGTCTCAGATTCACAGCAGTCACTGGTATTATGAAGAAGGTTGAAAACTAAGGAGAATTTAGTCCTCTTTTTGAGTGGTGTTGTGAAAACCCACTCCTCTCCCCCTAAAACAGGTGTTGGTGTAGTAAAAAATTACAACCCTTTTGTTCTGGTCTGTGTATATAAGGTAAAGTGCAAAGCAGTCATGTGGGATCTTCTGTAGCCAGAAACCCCGTACAGTGATGGGTGCGTGTCTTAAAAACACTAATCCACCACTTTGTGTATATGCAATTGTTACTCTTAGAGTCATCTTTGAGCAACTGATGTTATTATGTCTGATTTCTGAATTGGCTTTTAATTGGTTATTTGTGTAACTGGCATGATACACTTTTACCTGACAAATAAAATGGGTAACACTTTATAATCTCACACAATTAAGAATAAGTTAAGCATTAGTTAAGCACTAGTAAATAGTCAATTCATCATTTATAAAGCATTAATAGACATTAGTAAGCCATTTATAAATACAACTATAAATGCTTTGTTCTTGATTTATAAGCATATCTATAATGAGTTTATTGATTGTTTTTTCATACTTTATTAATGATCAATTTATTATTTCTAAATTATGTATTACATTATTCACAAAGCAGTTATTTAGGAATTGTCAGTGGTTCATAAGATCATTTGTGAAGTGTAAGTAAATGATTAATAAAATATTTAAATGTACTTTTATGCATCTCAATATTCAGACATATAGTATTAGTTACTCAGTGTGTTAATAAATGCTTTATTAACACATATTCCTAGTGTCAAAACTACCTCAGTACTAACTTTAAAACATGAGAGAACTAATGATTCATAGCGTGCAGTTATTATAAAGTGTTACCATAAAAGGTTATATTTGATTTACTCTGGATTCTCCTGATATAATTATTAGCAGTAAATTATGGGAGGCTAATGTTACCGTAAATCTGTGTCCAGGGTAGAACAAACTGAAGACGCATTAATGAAGGAGCAGTAGGCACTTCATCTGAAGACCTTTTGATTTCAGTTTACCACTGTTACGGAACTGTGTAACCCTGTATATTGTTTATTTGGTTTATTGTTATTTGTGTGTGTGTTCTTTTTGCTTTGTTTCTGTCAAGCGGGATATCACTGGATGGCTCCACCTCTCTCTGCCGGGATTGGGTTACAATTACTGCGCGAGGGTTTAAAACCATCTCTTCCGTTTCCTGCCGGCGAGCTGTTGCGGCTTCGGGCCAGTCTCCTGCCTCCTCTCCAGCCGCCAGACCACTCTTTTTATGTTATGTATTAACTTTGATTATGTTATGTTTTCTTTGGTTTACAGTGAAGGTGTTCTGTAGGGATGACCTGCCCTTTTCTTTTGAAATTAAGTTCGCTCTGTTTTTGTTAGTGTAGTAAGGGTAATTTGTTGTATTTTATTTTGATACGTTGAGGGAAGTTATTTTGGATATTCTTTTCTTTATTACCCGTTTTGTTTGTTATTTTGGGCCTTGGGTCTTCCTGAAGTTTATGCACCCACTTATTTAAATACACTTTTGTTCGAGTAAGCAGTAGGCAACTGACTAAAGGTTTAGCTAACTTATTACACCCTCTGATGAAGATCAGACTGGTGAGTTTATGTTTGTGAGTTTACTGCAAAAGCCGGGAAGAGTACCTCTGTGTGGCATTGGGTCCTTGATGAACGAATAATTGAAAGGATACCCAGAATAATCAAATATCTAAGTTAATACATAATCAATGATTCATTTCTTATTGGAAACACAACCTAAGACTAATAATCATTTGAAATCGGAGTCAGATTAAACAAGTGAAATTAAGTGAACTTCACAGGGGCACTGAAAAGACATACATGCGTTAACCTTCGCCCATGCCGTTGGATTCCATTTTTGGGTTCCCTATACAGTTTGTTTCTAAAGGGGATGTTCCATACAATATGCATACCTCATATGGAACCATTTTACTGCAGCATTTTAGAGAAATGTCACATTAATCGACTTCAGAGGCCTATAAAGTCCTCATTTCTAATAAGTAGAAAAATATAAAGTTCACTTTCTATAGGACATATCCCAAATACACACCACATATGAAAACATCTTACTGCAGCGTTTTGGAGCTATGTCACATTTTACTACTTCAAATGCATATAAAGTCCTCATTTCTTATAAGTTGAAAAAATAATGCCCAGTTCTCATAAGGGATGTGCCTTACTATATGCACAACACACATGAAACCATTTTACTGCAGCGTTTTGGAGACACACATCTTTATTCTACTTTATTCACCTATAAAAACCTCATTTCTAATAAGTAAAAAAAACGAATGGCCAGTTCTTATAGGGGACATCCCGTACCATATACACACACCACATATGAAAACATTTTACTGCAGCATTTTGGAGATACGCATGTCACATTTCACTACTTCAGATGCCAATAAAGTCCTCTTTTCTAATAAGTAGAAAAAAGTATTGGCCAGTTCTTATAATGGACGTCCCATACTATATGCACAACTCATACGAAACCTTTCTACTGCAGCATTTTGGAGATATATCACATTTTACTACTTCAGATGCCTATAAAGTCCCCATTTCTAATAAGTAACAGAAAAACTAATGGTCAGTTTCAGTGGAGGTGTGTCAGGCATTAATGCCCAGCCAATCCCTGTTTCCTATCAGTCGAAAAAAAATGGATGGTATATTCCTGTAGGGGTCATCCCACATTATATACGCACTTCATATGTAGCAATCTAACTGTGGTGTTTGGGAGAAATATGCAATTTTTCAAGGACATTATGAAGTCCTTATAAGTATAAAAAAAAAAAAAAACATAGTCAGCTCTTGTAGGGGACCTAAAGAAATGTCTCAGGTTACGTATGTAACCTTGGTTCCCTGAGAGGGAACAAGACGCTGCATCAAATGCTTTGTGAATGCCTCTGCATGATTGCGTCGTGAAGCACATGTGAAATCAGTCCAATGGCATCATGACGTCATGACCAGGAAACTATAAAGCACACCTAAACCAAACAGAGTCAGCTTCTGATAGGTCGAAGTCGGTCACAGGTACGCCCGTTACCCCTCAGGTAACCATGGTTACATACGTAACCTGAGATGTTTCCTTTCAAGGGAACTCGTTTTAGGAATGAATTCAGCTCGAATTAAATAATTGATTTATAGTGAATTATAAAGAGTCATTTAGTTTACAGCCGAGCAACTGAATCATACAGCGTCCATCTGCTCAGGCCGTAATAAGCTCTTGTAGCGGATATTAATATCCACTATCGTAAAAACTCTAATTAGAGTGCGGTAACTTTAAGATTGACAGTTTAAGACATTACATTTTCGAGCACATAATACAAGACACTTTCTTTTAAAATCTACAAGAGACTTTATTTATTCTAACACAAACTAATCTAACACAAACACGCAAACACACGCAAACATTCATACACATTGCAGAAAGAAAGGACATGAGAGAAAGAGTTTTGAGAGAGAATGAAATGATGAGCATGATTTTTAGCAAAATATGCACTTTAAAAGACCTGACCTGAACAAACTATGAATCATTAATTTAATGCACCAGTTCAGTGTTAGAATCTGATGGTACTTGCTTGTTGACTTCAAATGGAGAGAAGGGTTTTTCAGAGTCGATGATTTGTTGCAGAATCTTTTCAGGTCCAGATTGTGGTTAGGTAAAAACCAATCACGTTTGAGCGTGCTAGCAAATGAAATTAAGTCTCTTGTTGTGGCTGGAATTAAAGTTGAGGCGGCAAAAGTCGTTAGAAGGCGGCAAAATAACCCTTATCTATCGTTATCAGTCTCTGGAATCACCGGCTTTGCCAGAGAGCACCATTTAGACATGATTTCTATTAAATGGAATATGATACATTTGACACAGATTTAATTTCAAACCAGACCAGACATGCTTTCAATCAATCATTCAAAAGTTATCACACTTTCATGAATTGTGGGTGTTCTAAAGCATAACAGCTTACATGTAGCATGTTTAGACATGATATAAAATTTATGCAGTTGACAGATGTTTGATACAAATTGTTTGGAACAATTCAATGCTGTTTTAGTTGTAGAAACAGTCTCTGTATGTTTTTCTGTAAAGTTAGGTCACTCAAGAGAAACAGACCTGCATAGTCTCTGTCTCTTTTGATCTGGAGATCAAAGATTCTTAATTTTCTGGTGACCATTTGGTTTCTACAAATGACTTAAAGGTTTGTCTCCTCTCCTTCAGTCAGAAAGCATGGGTGCCATAAAAGTACCTAGCAGGGGTGGTTCTGTAGATGGACTGGAGCCGAAAATTAGATTCTTTTGGGTTTCTGGAATTATGTTTTGAAATAATCATCTAAATGATTAATTTGTCTGGTTCGTCCTTAGTCCTTACATTGTGCTGCGTCAAGCACTTTGGGAACGATATACCCACGCCGCCGTGAAACCAAGTGCCTGTCTGTGTGAAATCGTGACCCCAGGGTCAAGGTCAGGTCCAGGTTATAAAACCTGACAAACGTTTGCGGCGAGGACCAACCTGCCGCATCACACACTTCTTGAAGAGAGACTCCAAAAAGCAAATCCTTAGAGGCAGCCATACTCCGAGTAGAGTGGGCTCTGATCATAAGAGGTGACGGTTGGCCAGCCAACTTGTAAGCAAATGAGATAGCCTTGACTATCCACTTACTTAAAGTTTGTTTAGATGCAGGTTGGCCTCTTCAAGGGGACCCGAAACACACAAAGAGTTGTTCAGATTCACACCACAGGGCAGCTCTGTGAATGTAAGCATCTAAAGCTCTGAAAGGACAGAGAAAATTAAGTTTCTCCTGGTCTGAATCCTGGAAAGGAGGAGGACAGGAGGCCTGCAGCATAATAGGGCCTGCCACATTAGTGGGAACCTTAGGAACATAACCTTCCCAAGGAAACAAGAAGGCTTTAACCATGCCTGGAGCAAAGTCCAGGCAGGAGGGAGAGACCAACAGAGCTTGAAGGTCTCCAATTCTGGAGACAAAATAGCGAGCAGAACAGAGTCTTGAGAGTGAGGAACTTCTCAGGAACCTCTTCAATGGGTTTAAATGGAGAAAGAGATAGGCCTTCTAAGACTATGGCCAAATCCCAAGTCAGCACCCTCTGATGTACCTTAGGTCTTAGCCTCAAAGTGCCACAAAGGAAGCGAGTTACCTATGGGTGTCTCCACTGATGTACCATCCAGAGGAGTATGGTAAGCTGAGATGGCTGCCACATATACCTTCAAGGTGGAAGGAGATAACCAACATACAACCTCTACAACATGCAGCGAACACATTCCAGCCTCTGCCATGTCTGTACAATTGCATCCAACCCCAGGGGGGCCGGATACGTGAGGGAGTAAAACAATGGACAGTGTGTTATCTCTCGAGATGCAAACAGAGTGCTCCCACAGGAGCTCCACCACCACGAGGTGAAGTCTTCACTCCCCAGGCATCAGCCCCTGCCTCGACAGGATGTCAAATAATGTGCCATATCTCCAAAATGCTGAAGTAAAATGTACTCATATGAAGTATGCATACTTTATGGGATGTCCCCTATAGAAAAAGACCATTAGTTTTTTCTACTTATTTGAAATGAGTTGTTTATAGACTTTTGAAGTCTAATAATGTGCCATATCTCCAAAATGCCGCAGTAAAATGTACTCATATGAGGTATGCATACTCTATGGGATGCCCCCTATAGAAACAGACCATTTGTTTTTTGTACTTATTTGAAATGAGGTGTTTATAGGCCTTTGAAGTTGAATAATGTGGCATATATCCAAAATGCTGCAGTAAAATGTACTCATATGGGGTATGTATACTCTATGGGATGTCCCCTATAGAAACATACCTTTCTTTTTTCTACTTATTTGAAATGAGATGTTTATAAGCCTTTGAAGTCGAATAATGTGGCATATCTCCGAAATGCTGCAGTAAAATGTACTCATATGAGGTATGCATACTCTATGGGACGCCCCTATAGAAACTGACCATTATTTTTTTCTACTTATTTGAAATGAAGTCTTTATAGGCCTCCAAAGTCAAATAATGTGGCATACCTCCAAAATGCTGCAGTAAAATGTACTCATATGAGGTGTGCATACTCTATGGGACGTCCCCTATAGAAACAGTTCATTGTTTTTTTTCTACTTATTTGAAATGAGGTGTTTATAGGCCTTTGAAGTCGAATAATGTGGCATATCTCCGAAATGCTGCAGTAAAATGTACTCATATGAAGTATGCATACTCTATGGGACGTCCCCTATAGAAACAGTTCATTGTTTTTTTTCTACTTATTTGAAATGAGGTGTTTATAGGCCTTTGAAGTCGAATAATGTGGCATATCTCCGAAATGCTGCAGTAAAATGTACTCATATGAGGTATGCATACTCTATGGGACTCCCCCTATAGAAACTGACCATTATTTTTTTCTACTTATTTGAATTGAAGTCTTTATAGGCCTCCAAAGTCAAATAATGTGGCATATCTACGAAATGCTGCAGTAAAATGTACTCATATGAGGTATGCATACTCTATGGGACGTCCCCTATAGAAACAGTTCATTGTTTTTTTCTACTTATTTGAAATGAGGTGTTTATAGGCTTTGAAGTCGAATAATGTGGCATATCTCCAAAATGCTGCAGTAAAATGTACTCATATGAGGTATGCATACTCTATGGGACGCCCCTATAGAAACTGACAATTATTTTTTTCTACTTATTTGAAATGAAGTCTTTATAGGCCTCCAAAGTCAAATAATGTGGCATACCTCCAAAATGCTGCAGTAAAATGTACTCATATGAGGTATGCATACTCTATGGGATGTCCCCTATAGAAACAAACCATTAGTTTTTTCTACTTATTTGAAATGAGGTGTTTATAGGCCTTTGAAGTCGAATAATGTGGCATATCTCCAAAATGCTGCAGTAAAATGTACTGATATGGGGTATACATACTTTATGGGACGTCCCCTATAGAAACAGACCATTTGTTTTTTCTACTTATTTGAAATGAGGTGTTTATAGGCTTTGAAGTCGAATAATGTGGCATATCTCCAAAATGCTGCAGTAAAATGTACTCATATGGGGTATGCATACTCTATGGGACGTCCCCTATAGAAACAGTTCATTGTTTTTTTCTACTTATTTGAAATTAGGTGTTTATAGGCCTTTGAAGTCGAATAATGTGGCATATCTCCGAAATGCTGCAGTAAAATGTACTCATATGAGGTATGCATACTCTATGGGACTCCCCCTATAGAAACTGACCATTATTTTTTTCTACTTATTTGAATTGAAGTCTTTATAGGCCTCCAAATTCAAATAATGTGGCATATCTACGAAATGCTGCAGTAAAATGTACTCATATGAGGTATGCATACTCTATGGGACGTCCCCTATAGAAACAGTTCATTGTTTTTTTCTACTTATTTGAAATGAGGTGTTTATAGGCTTTGAAGTCGAATAATGTGGCATATCTCCAAAATGCTGCAGTAAAATGTACTCATATGAGGTATGCATACTCTATGGGACGCCCCTATAGAAACTGACAATTATTTTTTTCTACTTATTTGAAATGAAGTCTTTATAGGCCTCCAAAGTCAAATAATGTGGCATACCTCCAAAATGCTGCAGTAAAATGTACTCATATGAGGTATGCATACTCTATGGGATGTCCCCTATAGAAACAAACCATTAGTTTTTTCTACTTATTTGAAATGAGGTGTTTATAGGCCTTTGAAGTCGAATAATGTGGCATATCTCCAAAATGCTGCAGTAAAAGGGATATTTATGAGGTATGCATACTGTATGGGCGTCCCCTATAGAAACAGACCATTGGTATTTTCTACTTATTTAAAATGAGGTCTTTATAGGCCTAATCAGATAGTAATCCTTATGCAGTAAGACAGTAACACAATTTAATTCAAGAGTAATTGTCATTATATATATATATATATATATATATATATATATATATATATATATATATATATATATATATATATATATATATATATATATATATATATGAAAATAACAACAGAGAGATAGAAAGAAATATTAGAAAGATAGACATTACAAAGAAAAAGGAAAGAGATATATTAGAAAAAAGAAAGATATAATACAAAAAAGAAAGATATGTTAAGAGAAAGAAAGACATTAGAAATAAAAAAGAAATAGATATATTAGAAAAAAGAAAGATATAGTAAGAGAAAGAAACATTAGAAAGAAAAAAGAAAGAGATGGATATATAATCGAAAGAAAAAAGAGAGATATATTAGAAAGAAAGAAAGAAAGATGTTTTATATATTAGACTGAATAAAGATAGATAGATAGATAGATAGATAGATAGATAGATAGATAGATAGATAGATAGATAGATAGATAGATAGATAGATAGATAGATAGATAGATAGATAGATAGATAGATAGATATGGGCAACTCAAGCGCTCTGAAAGCGCGTTCTCTCTCTGCTGTTCCTGAAATTACCGTATTTATAGTAATAGGCGCACACACTTTTTTTTTTTGGCGGCTGGCTTGACCGTGTATTTTCAAACTGCGGCTGGCTTGACCGCAGTCTGTATTGTCACATTTGTCAAATTCATGGGTCCATAACTTTAAAATGCTACAGTAAAAATGTCTGAAAATGTGCATGGTGACAGTCAAGTGCACTTGGAATAAGGCCCCAGAGCAACTTTTAACGCACCCATAAAGACAGCTGAGATATAGCGCCTCCAATTGGGCCAAAAGTGCAATTTGTCCTGTTACTGTATTGTCACATTTGTCAAATTCATGGGTCCATAACTTTAAAATGCTACAGTAAAAATGTCTGAAAATGTGAATGGAGACAGTCAAGTGTACTTGGAATAAGGCCCCAGTGCAACTTTGAACGCACCCTTAAAGGCAGCTGAGATATAGGGCCTCCAATTGGGCCAAAAGTGCAATTTCTCATGAAACTTTTGTCACATTTGTCAAATTCATGGGTTCATAACTTTAAAATGCTACAGTAAAAATGTCTGAAAATGTGCATGGAGACAGTCAAGTGTACTTGGAATAAGTCCCCAGTGCAACTTTGAACGCACCTTTAAAGACAGCTGAGATATGGGGCCTCCAACTGGGCCAAAAGTGCAATTTCTCCTGTAAATGTATTGTCACATTTGTCAAATTCATGGGTCCATAACTTTAAAATGCTACAGTAAAAATGTCTGAAAATGTGCATGGTGACAGTCAAGTGCACTTGGAATAAGGCCCCAGAGCAACTTTTAACGCACCCATAAAGACAGCTGAGATATAGCGCCTCCAATTGGGCCAAAAGTGCAATTTCTCATGAAACTTTTGTCACATTTGTCAAATTCATGGGTCCATAACTTTAAAATGCTACAGTAAAAATGTCTGAAAATGTGCATGGACACAGTCAAGTGTACTTGGAATAAGGCCCCAGTGCAACTTTGAACGCACCCTTAAAGGCAGCTGAGATATAGTGCCTCCAATTGGGCCAAAAGTGCAATTTCTCCTGTAAATGTATTGTCACATTTGTCAAATTCATGGGTCCATAACTTTAAAATGCTACAGTAAAAATGTCTGAAAATGTGCATGGAGACAGTCAAGTGTACTTGGAATAAGGCCCCAGAGCAACTTTTAACGCACCCATAAAGACAGCTGAGATATAGTGCCTCCAATTGGGCCAAAAGTGCAATTTGTCCTGTTACTGTATTGTCACATTTGTCAAATTCATGGGTCCATAACTTTAAAATGCTACAGTAAAAATGTCTGAAAATGTGCATGGTGACAGTCAAGTGCACTTGGAATAAGGCCCCAGAGCAACTTTTAACGCACCCATAAAGACAGCTGAGATATAGCGCCTCCAATTGGGCCAAAAGTGCAATTTGTCCTGTTACTGTATTGTCACATTTGTCAAATTCATGGGTCCATAACTTTAAAATGCTACAGTAAAAATGTCTGAAAATGTGCATGGAGACAGTCAAGTGTACTTGGAATAAGGCCCCAGTGCAACTTTGAACGCACCCTTAAAGGCAGCTGAGATATAGGGCCTCCAATTGGGCCAAAAGTGCAATTTCTCATGAAACTTTTGTCACATTTGTCAAATTCATGGGTTCATAACTTTAAAATGCTACAGTAAAAATGTCTGAAAATGTGCATGGAGACAGTCAAGTGTACTTGGAATAAGTCCCAGTGCAACTTTGAACGCACCTTTAAAGACAGCTGAGATATGGGGCCTCCAACTGGGCCAAAAGTGCAATTTCTCCTGTAAATGTATTGTCACATTTGTCAAATTCATGGGTCCATAACTTTAAAATGCTACAGTAAAAATGTCTGAAAATGTGCATGGTGACAGTCAAGTGCACTTGGAATAAGGCCCCAGAGCAACTTTTAACGCACCCATAAAGACAGCTGAGATATAGCGCCTCCAATTGGGCCAAAAGTGCAATTTCTCCTGTAAATGTATTGTCACATTTGTCAAATTCATGGGTCCATAACTTTAAAACGCTACAGTAAAAATGTCTGAAAATGTGCATGGTGACATTCAAGTACATTGGGAATAATGCCCCAGTGCAAGTTTTAACGCACCCTGAAAGGTAATTTAATTACACAATAGTCTTCTTTTATGAGATGATATCAGAACGTAAAAGATATTAAGATATTACTTCTTTTATTAAGATATTAAGATATTACTTCTTTTAAGAAAAAGTAGTGTGCATGCAAAGCAATGATAACATGATCATTTTGTATAATCATCCATGTTTGATGTTCTGGAGTCCTTCATCTGAAGTCTTCATAAAAGGCTGGATCCAAGCTGGAGCTGGAGCTGGAGCTGATAGTCTCTAGTTACCTTGTGATATTGAAATCTGTAATATTTGCATGAATAAATTTTTTATTCAATTGATTCATTAATGCATTCAAATGATGACGTGCAAAAAGAATGATGTAATTGTTTTTATATAGGCTACCTTTGTAATTGTACAGTAATTTTCACAGATATTTCGGTGTTATTTACATTTCAGAATAGTTTATTCTTTTTTTCTAAAAATAGACAATATAGCATAAAAAGCGTGAACAAGAGAAAAACCACACGCTCCTTCAAGTTGAGCTGATGACACGTTCAATAAACAAAGAATACTATAATTATATTTTAAGTGCCTTTACATTTTTGCAGCATATTTTCGCTGATATATCAGTGCTATTTGCATTTCATAATAGTTTATTTTCCTTTAATCCTGAAAATAGACACAAAAAGCAGAAAACAGAAAAACCGCACTGTCCCTAAACTGAGCGTGAATAAGAAGCTACAAACGCGGAAGCGTCGCGTCTTTTAAGGTGGACCGGATAGCGTCAATAAGAAGCTGCGAATAAGAAGCTGGATTCAGCCTCGTGTTCTACTAGTGGATCAGAACCTCTATGATCAGAACCTACGAGATCAAAGGCGGATATCGCGGGATTCACACTCGTGCGCTGTGTTGCTGATAAACTGGATGTAATTTAAGTTCTGTTGCTTTTATATGAAAATAAACATAATGAACAATACACCCAAAGTACTTGTTATTTATTTCCATTCGAAAGATGTGTGTATCAATCATTTTTACTTTAATTATAGACATGTTTTTATATATATATTTTTTTATAAATGACAACGTTCGCATAACCCATAGAGAGATCACTGTGTCAGAGAGTTTGGGAATATTCACACATTATTTTTACACATAAAAACATGATATTAGAGAAATCAAACATTTTCAATCAGATCAATACATCACGGTTGTTTAAACCAATAAGCTTTAAGCTGTGTCGTCAGCAAGTCGTTTCCCATCGTGCTTTTGGTCAGCGCAGTCGGTGGAGAGCAACTGCGCTCGACTGCAGAATCCGACACGTCCGCCTCGCACTCGCGAGAGGTTTTTGACACACGTCGGCATGACATCAGAGCAAGGCGGCCCACCCTCGGACACATTTCTAACCGGCATGCATCTCGCGGTGATCACCGGTGATCGGTTCTGCGCAGAATTTGCTCATCTCAAACAAGCCTTTTCTCATCGAGAAACGTGACGCACGTATAAATCCTCCTCCCCCTTTATATCTCTCACAATAATTTAAATGTAAAAAAACCTTTATACCTCATATATTTCAACGGGGCATCTTGCTTTATTAATATTTATTATAATTTTTTTAAATAACCAAACTTTAATAACATATGGATAGATCCCTGGAGTGCAGCTGATGACGCTTTAAAGTGTATGGCGGCATTTTAATGCCATTAATGACCGAGCGCACAATTGATGCTTGCGCGGGCAGTAAATCACTTCCGCGAGAGGATAACAGATCTGCACGCGAGGAAACGGGAGCCCGCGAGCTCATTTTAAACCCGCGCGCGCATGACATCTACTCTGCGCGCAGATCAAGCCCTCGCGTGCTCGGACAAGACTCGCAGCATGCGCGTCATCATTCCCCACACTCGCGCTCAATCTTCTATTTCGCTCGCGCGAACACTTTTGATTTTTGTCAGTCGTGGGGCGGGACTTTACTTATTTCAGTGTAAGCTCAAATGTCATTGTCAATTCAGTTTTTCCAGAAGTCTGTTTTGATTGGACGCCTGTTGTAAAACGATTATACATGGCTTCATCAATGGACCAGATGCAAGTGAGTTAAACTTTATTTATTAACTGATTGATTGCATTATTATTATAATATGGCCTTACTAGATACATTAACTTGATTTATTATTATTTTTATGGAGGTGTAGCTGCTGGGGAAATAAGAGAACACATAGCCTAGTTATATTTGCTGTAGTTCACCGCTACATTACCACTATACTTACACTAAACAGTATCTGTTTACCCAGCCAAAATTATGTCAGTTCTGAGAACTACAGAAATGTCAAAAGTGTCCATTAAATAGTTGTAACTATGATTCTAAATCCAGAATTGCTTCATGTGGCTTTGGATGAAAGATACATATCAACAAGAGTTGTTGTGTAAGCTTTTTGTTATCATTCTTTGTCAGTTTAATATATTATCAGGTTAATATATTTTCCATTAAATACAGTATAAAATGGTTTCAGCATTTCACTATGTTGAAAGGTTGCAGCTAAAGTTAAGATACAGTACACAGTATGAATGATCATACCCCCGAAACCCAATTTAGAAATCTTTATATCTAAGACATATTTAGTTTTTTGTTGTTGTTTTTTTATACTATTATGGGTAAACAGACTGTTCAGTGGAAGTATAATGATAATGTAGCAGTGAACTACTATGTGTTCTCATTTTTCCCCAGCAGCTACAGCTCCATAAAAATAATAAATCAAGTTAATATAGTATCTAATAAGGACATATAATAATAATAATGCAATCAATCAGTCAATAAATAAAGTTTAACTCACTTGCATAATAATAGTAAATACTATAGTGTTTTGGACCATACTATAGTAAAGTGTAGTATACTGTATACATTATACTATTTACAACACTTTGTTAATGAATGCTTCTGTATACAGTGTATTAACTATGATGAACTGATAAACTGTAATAAATACTGTTTAGGCTACTTTAGTTTTTACTACAGTAAACTCTAGTGTATATTGTAGTAATATACCCTATAGTTGTAGAAAATTACAGTATTTGGGTAAAGTCAATTTGTTTATATTACCCTCAACAACTATAGAATTACCACAGCAAATTAAAGTACTTTACTTTAGTATGGTTCAAAAACACTATAGTATTTACTATAAATTACTATAGTATTTTTTCATCTGGTCCAAGCCATGTCTAATCGTTTTACAACAGGCATCCAATCACAACAGACTTCCGAAAAACTGAATTGACCAATGACATTTGAGGTTACACTGAAATAAGTAAAGTCCCGCCCCACGACTGACAAAAATCAAAAGTGTTCGCGCGAGCGAAATAGAAGATTGAGCGCGAGTGTGGGGAATGATGACGCGGGTGCTGCGAATCTTGTCCGAGCACGCAGGGCTTGATCTGCGCGCAAAGCAGATGTCATGCGCGCGCGCGGGTTTAAAATGAGCTCGCGGGCTCCCGTTTCCTCGCGTGTAGATCTGTTATCCTCTCGCGGAAGTGATTTACTGCGCGCGCAAGCATCAGTTGTGCGCTCGGTCATTAATGGCATTAAAATGCCGCCATAAAAGTGACGCTAAAGGGAGCGAGGATATATTAGGTGTGTTCGAGCTCATGCAGCGCCGCACAGACCGATCGGCGGCTGACTTGAAGCAGTGCATTCCGGTAAGAAATTTTGTCCGACTTGAGACAGCGCCGACACCATGTGACTGTGACGTATAGCTTCAAAGTACCTCGAGAGCGATTCGAGATCAGCCACCTGAGGCAGCCAGCGCAAGTTTCTCAAGAGGAGCTGCACGAGCTCTGATGACGACACAGCTGTTTCACGATTGGCCGGATTCACCGCATGACAAAGATCACGTGTGTTTCGTGTTTATTGTCACACCTTCAGTTCCAGTAATGCTCAAAAATCTGTGTTTTTATAACAGTTAAAGCTCTTTTCATGTAGTCGCGATGTTATATTGTGTCATGTTTATCAAAATAAAACTGATAAAAAACGTAGACCCCACTACATTGGCATTTAAATAATATATGCTTATGTTGAACTTTATTCTTGTAAAAACAGACGCTGTAAACAGTACATAAAGTATTGAATGAAAATGTCTCTGAAACATCAGTGTATTAGTCAAATATTGCATTTATTTCACTTCAGCTGTGATAAAGTATGCAAACGCAGCGCGAGCGTCGCTACGGGAAGCAGAAAGTATCCGACTTCATGTCTCCGTTTTCAGCTCCTCCCCGCCTGCACACGGCTACTCTCGCCGATCGGTTGCATCCAGCCGCAGCCGATGTCGAACACACCTATCATTTCACTTGATTCAATTCCTCCGTCTCGCATATTTTCCTTGCGTCCTTCCCTCGCATCCTGAAGGGGTGGAGCTAAGACGCGAGGAAAGGAAGCAAGGAAAGGAAACGAGGATGCACAAATAAGAATTGAGAAGCACCCCTGGAGTACACATCATCATCTTATCTGAAGGAGACAGGACTAATAGAGAGAATATAGTTTTTAAATTTTTTTTATTATTATTATTTTATTTTTATTTATTATTATTTTTTTAATTTTAGCAATCTGCTAATCTTCTGATCCACACTCCAGTCTAGTAGGTGGCGGTAATCCTCCTAAAAGCTGGTTGCCAACCGCCAATCAAATCAAAAGAAGAAGAAGACATCATCAGCTTTTTGTCTTCAGGTGACCCTTGTTTGAAGTGTGTTTAGGTGTTTGTTACCATGACGTCCTTCTCTGACAAGCACTTTAGGAAGTGTGTTCCCCCGTGTCAGCGCTATCTGACACCGGACGATACACGATATGTGTGTTATTTACTCTAGTGAGTCTTCCGTTTCTTCCGGAACTCCATGCCGAGGTTGAGAGGTCTTGGAAGAAACCATATTTGGCTCGCATGAGCATAGATATGCATTGCTGCCTCCTATTGAAGAGACGTTCGTGGCCATTTCTCAATGGGTGATGCATCGATGTTAAAGACGGGGTGTATGCGGCTTCAGGCCAGGCCAGTGGAGCTTTAAACACTATGGCTGTGTTGCAAGCTTACCAGGCCGACCTACTTTAGTTGGCAGCATATCCTGGAGGATACAAACATTTGAGAGGCTGTTGGGAGTGTCAGGGAAAGTTTAGGTCTCATTTCTTGGTTTCATGTTGAAAGGGTGTTTGTTGTGAATATAGGTATAGTGACTGTTCATAATTTTTTTGTTTAGCTCACGGGCAGCATTTAAAAACAGCATGACCCCCTGTAGTGTGAAATCTACTAACCTTCAGATAAAAGTTAATATATTTCACATATTTACAACTTATTTGTAAATAAGTTGTTGTTGAGTGTTAGCATTAATGTTGAAAATTTATGAATATAATTTTTACTTTTTCATAATCTGCCTGTAAATGTTTGTATCCCACAGGATATGTCGCCAGTTTGTGGGTATAAATCAATTGAAAAAATGCTTTATTCATAAATCTTTATTTTTATTAAGTAAATGTAAGATAAACATTTACTGGACTGAAGCAACTTTGGTTTACTTGATTATTCATGCATAATTTTTTTAATGTAAAAACAAAATCTTTTTATATTTGTTCATGTTAATATAATATAAGTATAAAAAAATGCAGTTAGGTGATACTTAAAAAGAGCATATTTAATGTTTATAGATCTCATGCAGAAAAAAGCACATTGTAAATACAGACTGTTCTCAATGCACAAGCTATTATTTTTTTTTGAGGGAGGTATGATGGACAGAAGAGCAAACAATGACAAAGGCTCAGAAGTGGTTACATATACAGATTAAACTCAGATTATGACAGATATCACAATTCCTCAATTTATTCAGTGCAGAAGTTCTATGAGTCACATTATGGCTCTTGCTTAAAGGCAGATACTAGAAGAAAACATTATTATAACAGCATTTCTGTCTCACTTTAACAGGCTCACAAGGCAGAGGGCTTAACTAAGCCCTTAAACATTTTTAACATTCACATCAATAACTGAAAGTACCTGCACTAAACTCAAGAATTCTTCAAAATATTTAAAATCAGTATAATATTGTTCATGAAATTAAACTGGCCATTTATATTTTTGCAGATCAAACACTTGTAAGAGCACTTTGGACGGAATCAGTGGTTGCACTATTCACACAATTACATGCTACATAATCAAGCTGCAGTCTCACATTAGTTTTCAAAGGTTGTCCTGAGCTTCAAAGAAAAAAAGACAAACATTTAACATCACAACTCACTAAAACTTAGAATATCAAGCTATGAAAACTATTGGAAAAAGGCTACTGAAAATAATAATAGCAATAATTATAAATGAAAGCACACATCAAACATTTAAATAATCAAATAAAAGCAGACAAAACTATGCAGCCCTGACATATTTAATCAGATATGCAGCATTTCAGCAAACTTGGATTTAAATGAAAAAGCTATTTTAAGCATGTAAGCAATACTCTTGCACAAGTATTTTCCAGCATGCTTATACTCCTGTATCCAATGGTAAGGCACTTTCTGCGGTCTTCAAGTGGAGAAGGTTTATCTGGAGTTGTAGTCTGGTGAATACAGACGTAATCTTGGGCTTCCCTTCATGTCTGAAGACACGCTGTTGTTGAAGGGGCTCTCAGTCAGCTTAGCTACACCTGCAAAAAAAAAAAAAAACAGCAACATTTACAATTCTAAGTCAGTAATCAAAATCTACAGGAGGTTACAAATCTTCCTGAACACCAGAAGAAATAATAATACAAGAAAAATGTGGTAAAGTCTATCAGATAATTTGCATGTTATTAGGGGGACGGGGTTATGATGAACCCACCCCCAGGACAGAATGAGCTAATGTTGTTCTAGCAACATCAAGCCAGTAGTTTCTGACAAATGTGTGTGGGGAATCCCAGCTTACAGCAGAACAAACGTCCTGCATTGAAACTCCCCTACTTAGAGCCCAAGCGGCAGCCAGCCCAGAGTGAGGCCCCCTGAAGGCCACTCCTTCTGAAAGAACTGGCTCTGTCCATGAAAGCCCGCAGGGCATGCACAGGACACAAAGAATTCAACCTCTGATTCTCTGTGGAGGAGAAAGGGGGTGGGTGAAAGGAGGATCAATCACATCACACATAAAAGCTGGGAAGCATTTAGGGCTGGGTTAGGCCTAAGAAAAACCTTATCACCACTGAGAAAGAATTTCGCACGAGGAATGCAAATCAGAGTGCTTGCAAATCACTGACACATTTGACTGAGGCCAGATCCAGGAGCAGGGCTGTCTTGAAAGACAGCAGCTTAAGGGAAATGTTTCCCAGGGACTCAAAAAGCTGTTGTGACAGAGCCTCTAGCACCATGGAGAGGTCCCATTCCAGCACAGATTTTCTAGACACAGGAAGGGAACGGTGAGCCCCCTTCATGAATCTACGAATGAGGGGGTGTTGCCCCACTGTTGTGCCATCAAACCCAACATGACATGCAATGATAGACGGCAAATAAACCTTAGTGGACAAACACTTACCAACATACATAAGGTCTTGCAAAAAGCTATATCAGGATCTAGAACCTGCTATTCTTAGCATGGGCTAAGCCCGCCTCCGCACATACAGAACACTCTTGGACTCAGAGAAAGCACGAAATGAAGAACTGGGAATTCGTAACATATGCTTTGGTAGGCGAAACGAAGTAATTTCCTGTGTTGAGGATAGATTCCTTATGTGGAAGAAAGCATCCTTCAGATCAAATGATGTGAATCATCGTTCTGATGTATTGAGCGTGAGAGAGAAACTTGAAGAGTGTTAACTTTCTGAAGTTGTGTTTCCTGCAATGTTTGTTCAAAAGATCCAAATGGGACGAAGAGAGTCATCCTTTTTTGGAACCAGGAAATAACGGGAATAAAACCTCTGTTGGCACCTTACCGCCCCCTTCTCGAGAAGGGAGATTTCATCTTTCAGAATATGAGCTGTCAGAATATCTCTCCTCTGTGTGAAAAGAGATAAGTCAGCTGAAACACTGGGGTTTTCGGAGCAAACTGAAGTCTTCTGAAGCCCTTCTTTACAGCATGAATCACCCATTCGGCGGCTGACACAGACATGACACTCGCAAGACTTCCCACAGAAACCAGAGAATAGCTCAGAACTGCTGATGCAGTTGGTTCTTTCATTTGTGATACAATGGCGCATTATGTGGACAACTTTTGTTGGGTGACGTGGGATTGCTGAGAGATGTTCTCTCTTTTTAACTAACATATTGGATTCGTTAGATTTTTTTTGTGTTGGGGAACACTGGGGCCTGATGCCCTATTGAATTTGTGAGATGTACGGAGCTGTGTGGTAACTGCTTGTGCACACCTTCTCACCGTTTTTCCCTTTAGAACAAGGAAATCCCCAACACGTGTAGGAAGGGGGCACTCTAGGAAAAGTGAAGCCTCTTTGAACTTCAGGTGGGCACCCACTAGCAAGGGGAGGCTGACCTTGCCAACAGATACCCTCATTTTTTTGAACAGTAGAATTAGAAGAGTAGAACAGGCATCCAGTGGATTGGAGGAAGTGAAATTAGGGGGTTTCTTGGCCACGGCCGCAGCAAAGAATGTTTTTCCCAAATGTTTTGTAGGAGGGAGGTTATCGTCTTGCATTGGTGACTTGCTGCGAGGTTTAGCTCTGTTTAGACCCTGGAAATTTGACCCATGGCGGGAGGGTTAGTTGGGCGTTAAGGGGGAACCTCGTGTGCCAGATTTCCGGGGAACACAGAACTTAAACACCTCGTACTCTTTCTTTTTGTCATCATTATGCTGCTACATCAGGGCGACTGGAGAAGAGGGCTTGATCGGCCTCCACTGTTGCTCCTTCGGCTGGTAAACAGAGTAGGGAGACATAAAGAGCTCTGAAGGCTAATGCAGAGGTTTTGTAAGAAGCCTGGTGGATCGATGCAGAGAAGTGAACCATTTTCCTTTTTTGGTGCAAAAATATTTTGCAAATGCTATAAACTAACCTCGAGAAACATAATAAAAAAATCTGAAACTGCATTTCATGACCCCTTTAAGACATCTAAGGAGAGGGTGGAAAAAGGGTCCATTTATAATAAATGATATGACGGCTTTAACTGAAATAATAAACATCCCTTTACTACCTTTAGCACACAAAAGAATTGTATTACACATTTTGCACTGCAAAAAAGAGGTCAGGTGTTAATGGAGCAGCATTTATTTGGTTTATATTTGGTTACATTCTTGCAGGAGTATTTTCCAGATGCATGTACCTGTGGGAGGCGGAGACTTCTGGATGAATGCAGGATGATTAACAGGATCTCTTGGAGAAAACAGCACATGGCACACTATAGAAAAAGATAGAAAATTGTTATAAAAAGAAATATAAAAAGATACTAAAGAAGAAATAATCACTGTCCTAAAACCCATTATTCATGATATTAAGTGTTTATTAAAGCATTTACCAATGATGACAACAGCAGTGGCAGCCAAGAGAGCAAATAAAGTGAAGAACATCACTTGATAGGAGTCAATAAACTGCTGAAGAATATTGGGCCCATCTGCTCCATCTACCATATGTGCTGCAAGAAAAGGTGAAGAAGCATGCATTTATGAGCAAAAAATTCAAAACAACCAAAGTGTCATATTTTTACAAAAATGGTCATTTTCAACCCTCATTCTGATCCTCTGT